>NC_046974.1:27292346-27417346 GCF_009769545.1 Cyclopterus lumpus
GTAGCAAGGAAGCATCATGGAATTAGCAAGGTAGCTGGCTAACTAGCCAGCCGCTAAGTGAGTCAAACTTCACATTGCTGTCGGCAACTTTGTTCTGATCATTTTCAGTAAACAGTGTTGCATCGAGGTGACATTAGCCAGCTAGCTAAGTAGCCAGCCGTCTGCTAGTTAGCTAGGCATGCTACACTGGTTGCAGAAAATAAACCTAGCGTGGGGATGGGAGGGGGGCATGTGGTGCAGCAGCCGTTACGGCTGAGGAGGTTAGCAGAAGGCTAAGCTAAGCTATTAGCAAAACATTTCCTGTGAGACGCTTAGCAGATATAAGAGCAGTTAATCATCTCAAATGTCCACGATGTGGACTCTGGAACCCAGAGGACAGAGACGATACAGCTGAGGTGATTTGTGTCTGCTTCCGGTCTTTCCTTCTGTCTTGCCTCAAGCTAACACTTGACATTGGCTCCAAAACGATCTGTTGAATTCACTGTTTTGTGTGAACAAAACATGAGCATTAACACACGTTGTGACCTCAACCCTGCTGCAGCATGTACATCTTAACAAGCAACAGGTCTATAGCGATCTGTGACTAGATGATCACACACTGGGCTTCGTATCGGCGTACCTGCTTCATGCTGAGCTGACCTCCCTCCAGGGCCTGACGGAAGCCCGTCTTCCCGCGGAGGAAGCCGTGCTGGTTCGTCAGCGTGAAGGCCGGCTGACACACCGGAAGGCCCTCGGACAGGTTGGCGTGGAGGCCGATGGGGATGCTGTGCCTGACACGGAGAGAGAAGACCTCCGTCACACCATGCAAGGTTGACTGAACATGTCCGACAAGTTCAATTCATCGAGGCTTTTTTCTGTAACTGATGTAAATATCTTTGAGTTATGGACAAAAAAAGACGCCATCTTGGTCTTTGGGAAACACTGCTCGACGTTTTATAGAGCTAACAATTAATTGATTAATCGAGAAAATAAATCGCCAGATTAAACGACAAAGATACCGACTCTTGCAAGTCTGCGGCAGGTACCCAGATTTACCTGTCGCTAGTCTCAGATCCTGGTGTCAGACCGGCTCTAATCGACCGTTTAAGTAATTGATTGCATTCCTAAATATGAACTGCTTTCAAGTGTATTTGGAGCTGAGCTCGAGGTGATGTTATGTGAGGGGGGGTAAAGGCAGATCCAACACCAAACGACCGACGTTCACAGGGCCAGGTACATTATTTGTTCATATTTGTCGGCCACCTTTTCGCCAGGTCTGCCGCCTCTTTGGCAGCGCAGGCGTTAACCAGCAGCGAAACGTTGGAAATGCCTCCAGCCTGGAAGCAGTCCACGATGCCCTGGTTCCTCCTGGGGCAGTAGCCAAAGTCATCTCCCGTCACCACCAGCATCAATCTGGGCTGTGGCATTACTGCGGGTCTCTGTTGGGGAGGTGGAGAGGAGGGGGGGGGGGGGGAGACATACACTCATGCATCAGACGGGCAGCCTGCTGTGACTCGAGACACTGAAGATTAGAATTTGAGATGAAACAGAATTTTTTATTCAGAAGATATTTGCGTCTACAAAACGGGGGGAACCTGCAGAAAACAGGTTTGGGAACTAAAGGCCACACGGAGCCTGAAGGCCACACGGAGCCTGAAGGCCACACGGAGCCTGCAGGCCATCAGGGCTGCTGGGTGTCAGTCAAATTGTATTCTCAATCACGATTTTTAGTGTCTAACAATTATGAAAGCAAGAAAGGTTTAGATAAAATCATTGTGCAACTTTCAGCTCTGAAACGCTCTCGTTTGGTCTTGAGTTAGAAATCCAGCGCATAAAAACAGGGCATTTTGGAACGTGTTGAGAAAAAATGTTGAACACGTTTGGGAGTTTTCAGTCGGTTGTGGCGTTCAACAACAACATATTTTATCTAATTTGTATGGTCTAATGTACATATGACTTTATATTATGAATATTTATGTTTAGTACCTTTCAGTGGGTTGTCGAAGTGCACTGACGTTACAACATAGCTGATCTCATTTAATTTATTTGAATGTATTAAATATTATAATATTAATCTACCGGTCAAAAGTTTTAGAACACCTCCATTTCTCCAGTTTTTATTGAAATGTACACAGTTTAATTTCTCAATGTACTCTGAAATTAAAGCATAGATAATAAACAATTGGAGATTTAAAAAAAAATCATTGTTTTGGTTAACCAAATGTAATCTAAATTTTGTACTCAAAGTCGCCACTTTTTGCAGATATAACAGCCGAACACACTCGTGGCATTCTGTCTACAATGGAAAGTTCTTCAACACCGTTGCTGAAGTTGCCAACAACGTGTTGCACTTGAAGGTTGCTTTGCTTTCACCCTAAACCAGCTCCACGGGCTGTAAGTCCGGAGACTGTGCTGGCCATCCCGGGATGTGAAGCCTACCGTCTTGTTCTTTTCTTCGAAGGTAGTTGTGACATACCCTGGAGGTCTGTTTTGGGTCATTCTCCTGCTGTAGGACGAACCCCTGACCAACTTGGCGTATACCAGAGGGTATTGCATGGTTCAGGGTGCCGGTCTGGTGCCGACTCTGGATCCAGCAAAAGAGCCCCAGACCCTCACGCTTCCTCCTCCATGTTTTACAGTTGGTGTAACACACCCAGGAACCATCCTTCGCCCACTCGACGGCGTACAAAAACCCTGCGTGATGAATCCAAGATTCTTCGGTCCATAAGACCTTCCAGTCTTCAGTGGTCCACTGGCGGTGCCTCTTTTTCTTATTTTGCCATCTTGGCGATGGCGGTCTTACTGCCACTCGACCTTTCAAACTGCAGCTCCAAGTCTTCTCTTCAGTTGAGACGGAGACTTGCTTACTTGGACCGGTGTGAAGCTGTCGACTCTTGAGTCTGTTGTGGCGTTGGGTCTGCCAGACCTCCTCCTGTCAGTTTCCAAATGCCTTTTGATGGTGTAGGAAACTGTACTCTTTTCTTTGCAATGTCTCTAAAGGAAAGACCCACACTTTTAAGGGTTATAATGGTCTGTCTGTCTGTCTTTTTAATTAGTTAATTACATTATTTTTCAGTTTTTGGTAACCTAAACCTTTTTGTTTGCCGCTTACCTTTGTACCATTTCAGGTTATTCACTGGACTTGAACTGATTACATTTCAATGAAAAATGGGGGTGTTCTAAAACTTTTGTATATTTATTTTTCATCTATTTGTATTTGTTTTTCATTTGAATTCTATCTTAAGTTTAAGAACATACACTAATAAAAAGACAATAAAAAACATTTAATGAATGCATAAAGTATTTGTGTTAAATAATCGTGCTCTCAACATTAACCAAAATAGACATGTATATAAATATATATTTCAAGCAGGCCACATCCAAAATACAAGTGTAGGTGTTTATTTTAATACTTTGTCTATTTGTGTGTGTCTGTAGATTTATCCTAAATTCACCAAGATGCCATTACATAACGCCTCATTTGCATATTTACACATTTTCGTGACACAAAGGCTGTTTTAGTTTGATTAGTTACACTTGTATTCCTCTATATATGGTGAAGGTTTCTACAGAGGGGTCTGTTCATATATCATTATGTCATAGCCTGAGTTATTAACAATGGTAATACTAAAAACATGGAAAATATTGATATTTCTTTATGGCTGTTGACAGTTCTTCTCATTCATGGAGTGATACAAAGAGATATTCAACATCCTACTTTGAAAACATTGTTGTTGCATTTGAACCTGGCTTCTCTGGACGCAAAGGAGCACATATTTGATAAACTAATGACTCATTTGTATATTCAAATGTAAAACCTCCAGACACAAACAGAGAGTTGTTTTAATGTGAATCAGCTGGGGTGTAAATGAGTTTTGTAAATGTAAAGTATGAACAATGTGGCCTGTGTTAAATACATATTTACAGAGTAGACTGGTAACAATTAGGACGCGGTTACGCAACGTAATGCTCGTTAACGGGGGGGGGGGCTCTGAAGCGGTCGTCGGTGTGGCGGTTCAGTCCGGTATTCCGGTGCCAGTGACGTCACGCGGGCTCCTCTCACGGCTTAAATCAAGACGACGCTATTTCTATTCGCCGGTTTATTTTCCGCTCCGCTTCTCGGTATCAGCGTGCCGGTCGACCTCCCTCCGCCGGTAACGACCCACCGACCCGCTGTTCCCCTGTTGCTGCGGCTCCTCCCTCCGCCGGTAACGACCCACCGACCCGCTGTTCCCCCGTCGCTCCGGCTAGAAGAACACTTCGGTATAGCTCACCCATTGCGCTCCACGCGCCGGTCCATACGTGTCCACCGAGCCCTCACGAAACACGGAGGCTCACAGCGGCACTTCCGACTGGAGCAACAGCGCCGGTGGATTCCGGAGGCGATTTACCGGGTTACGGCGCCCTCTGCTGGGGAGAACACGGCGTTACACCCGGCGGACAGGGAACGACTTCAGAATAAGACACCCCGCAGTGCTGTACATCTGTACTGATAACACCACCAACCCGTGTAATGGTTTATATGCTAAACATATGCTCCGGTTGAATTATCTCTTTCAAATACGAATGCGTTTCATAACATAACCCCCCCGCCCCCTTTGGTACTCCCATTATAATAAAGCACACACGTTACATTGGCTCTATATGATGCCATTGACCGACACATCAATTAAATGAAGTGTTTGCGTGTTGATTTTTAACGTTCTAAAAAAACAAGAAACAATTTGAGTGAATACTGTACATTAAATTAATTTTAGAACTTTTATTTCGAAACAAGAAACCCCGGAAC
The DNA here is from genome assembly GCF_009769545.1 of Cyclopterus lumpus. Lineage (NCBI taxonomy): Eukaryota > Metazoa > Chordata > Actinopteri > Perciformes > Cyclopteridae > Cyclopterus > Cyclopterus lumpus. Next base: position 27,297,115 of record NC_046974.1, read on the forward strand.
GGAAGCCGTTTTTCGGTCCACGTAGGGCACGTCGTCCTCTTTGTACAGAAATGTGGAAGTTCGTAAGTAAAACTAGTAAAACAAGTGACTCTCTGCCAAGTAACGTGAATGTGTCTGTCTGTAGTTAACGAGTGTTACCTGTTTACATTCAGGTTTACCTGTAAGTCCAGGTAGTTACAGAATGTGTCTGTCTGTAGTTAACGAGTGTTACCTGATTACATTCAGGTTTACCTGTAAGTCCAGGTAGTTACAGAATGTGTCTGTCTGTAGTTAACGAGTGTTACCTGCTTACATTCAGGTTTACCTGTAAGTCCAGGTAGTTACAGAATGTGTCTGTCTGTAGTTAACGAGTGTTACCTGTTTACATTCAGGTTTACCTGTAAGTCCAGGTAGTTACAGAATGTGTCTGTCTGTAGTTAACGAGTGTTACCTGTTTACATTCAGGTTTACCTGTAAGTCCAGGTAGTTACAGAATGTGTCTGTCTGTAGTTAACGAGTGTTACCTGTTTACATTCAGGTTTACCTGTAAGTCCAGGTAGTTACAGAATGTGTCTGTCTGTAGTTGTTAACGAGTGTTACCTGTTTACATTCAGGTTTACCTGTAAGTCCAGGTAGTTACAGAATGTGTCTGTCGGTAGTTAACGAGTGTTACCTGTTTACATTCAGGTTTACCTGTAAGTCCAGGTAGTTACAGAATGTGTCTGTCTGTAGTTGTTAACGAGTGTTACCTGTTTACATTCAGGTTTACCTGTAAGTCCAGGTAGTTACAGAATGTGTCTGTCTGTAGTTAACGAGTGTTACCTGTTTACATTCAGGTTTACCTGTAAGTCCAGGTAGTTACAGAATGTGTCTGTTGGTAGTTAACGAGTGTTACCTGCTTACATTCAGGTTTACCTGTAAGTCCAGGTAGTTACAGAATGTGTCTGTCGGTAGTTAACGAGTGTTACCTGTTTACATTCAGGTTTACCTGTAAGTCCAGGTAGTTACAGAATGTGTCTGTCGGTAGTTAACGAGTGTTACCTGTTTACATTCAGGTTTACCTGTAAGTCCAGGTAGTTACAGAATGTGTCTGTCTGTAGATGTTAACAAGTGTTACCTGTTTACATTCAGGTTTACCTGTAAGTCCAGGTAGTTACAGAATGTGTCTGTCTGTAGTTAACGAGTGTTACCTGTTTACATTCAGGTTTACCTGTAAGTCCAGGTAGTTACAGAATGTGTCTGTCTGTAGTTGTTAACGAGTGTTACCTGTTTACATTCAGGTTTACCTGTAAGTCCAGGTAGTTACAGAATGTGTCTGTCTGTAGTTGTTGACAAGTGTTACCTGTTTACATTCAGGTTTACCTGTAAGTCCAGGTAGTTACAGAATGTGTCTGTCTGTAGTTAACGAGTGTTACCTGTTTACATTCAGGTTTACCTGTAAGTCCAGGTAGTTACAGAATGTGTCTGTCTGTAGTTGTTAACGAGTGTTACCTGTTTACATTCAGGTTTACCTGTAAGTCCAGGTAGTTACAGAATGTGTCTGTCTGTAGTTAACAAGTGTTACCTGCTTACATTCAGGTTTACCTGTAAGTCCAGGTAGTTACAGAATGTGTCTGTCTGTAGATGTTAACAAGTGTTACCTGTTTACATTCAGGTTTACCTGTAAGTCCAGGTAGTTACAGAATGTGTCTGTCGGTAGTTGTTAACAAGTGTTACCTGGTTACATTCAGGTTTACCTGTAAGTCCAGGTAGTTACAGAATGTGTCTGTCTGTAGATGTTAACAAGTGTTACCTGTTTACATTCAGGTTTACCTGTAAGTCCAGGTAGTTACAGAATGTGTGTGTCTGTAGTTAACGAGTGTTACCTGCTTACATTCAGGTTTACCTGTATGTCCAGGTAGTTACAGAATGTGTCTGTCGGTAGTTGTTAACAAGTGTTACCTGTTTACATTCAGGTTTACCTGTAAGTCCAGGTAGTTACATAATGTGTCTGTCTGTAGTTAACGAGTGTTACCTGTTTACATTCAGGTTCACCTGTAAGTCCAGGTAGTTACAGAATGTGTCTGTCTGTAGTTAACGAGTGTTACCTGTTTACATTCAGGTTTACCTGTAAGTCCAGGTAGTTACAGAATGTGTCTGTCTGTAGTTGTTGACGAGTGTTACCTGTTTACATTCAGGTTTACCTGTAAGTCCAGGTAGTTACAGAATGTGTCCGTCTGTAGTTGTTAACGAGTGTTACCTGTTTACATTCAGGTTTACCTGTAAGTCCAGGTAGTTACAGAATGTGTCTGTCTGTAGTTGTTAACGAGTGTTACCTGTTTACATTCAGGTTTACCTGTAAGTCCAGGTAGTTACAGAATGTGTCTGTCTGTAGTTGTTAACGAGTGTTACCTGTTTACATTCAGGTTTACCTGTAAGTCCAGGTAGTTACAGAATGTGTCTGTCTGTAGTTGTTAACGAGTGTTACCTGTTTACATTCAGGTTTACCTGTAAGTCCAGGTAGTTACATAATGTGTCTGTCTGTAGTTGTTGACGAGTGTTACCTGCTTACATTCAGGTTTACCTGTAAGTCCAGGTAGTTACATAATGTGTCTGTCTGTAGTTGTTGACGAGTGTTACCTGTTTACATTCAGGTTTACCTGTAAGTCCAGGTAGTTACAGAATGTGTGTGTCTGTAGTTAACGAGTGTTACCTGGTTACATTCAGGTTTACCTGTAAGTCCAGGTAGTTACAGAATGTGTCTGTCTGTAGTTGTTAACGAGTGTTACCTGTTTACATTCAGGTTTACCTGTAAGTCCAGGTAGTTACAGAATGTGTCTGTCTGTTGTTGTTAACGAGTGTTACCTGTTTACATTCAGGTTTACCTGTAAGTCCAGGTAGTTACAGAATGTGTCTGTCTGTAGTTAACAAGTGTTACCTGTTTACATTCAGGTTTACCTGTAAGTCCAGGTAGTTACAGAATGTGTCTGTCTGTAGTAGTTAACGAGTGTTACCTGTTTACATTCAGGTTTACCTGTAAGTCCAGGTAGTTACAGAATGTGTCTGTCTGTAGTTGTTAACAAGTGTTACCTGTTTACATTCAGGTTTACCTGTAAGTCCAGGTAGTTACAGAATGTGTCTGTCTGTATTTGTTAACAAGTGTTACCTGTTTACATTCAGGTTTACCTGTAAGTCCAGGTAGTTACAGAATGTGTCTGTCTGTAGTTGTTAACGAGTGTTACCTGTTTACATTCAGGTTTACCTGTAAGTCCAGGTAGTTACAGAATGTGTCTGTCTGTAGTTGTTGACAAGTGTTACCTGCTTACATTCAGGTTTACCTGTAAGTCCAGGTAGTTACAGAATGTGTCTGTCTGTAGTTGTTGACGAGTGTTACCTGTTTACATTCAGGTTTACCTGTAAGTCCAGGTAGTTACAGAATGTGTCTGTCTGTAGTTAACGAGTGTTACCTGGTTACATTCAGGTTTACCTGTAAGTCCAGGTAGTTACAGAATGTGTCTGTCTGTAGTTGTTGACGAGTGTTACCTGTTTACATTCAGGTTTACCTGTAAGTCCAGGTAGTTACAGAATGTGTCTGTCTGTAGTTAACGAGTGTTACCTGTTTACATTCAGGTTTACCTGTAAGTCCAGGTAGTTACAGAATGTGTATGTCTGTAGTTGTTAACGAGTGTTACCTGTTTACATTCAGGTTTACCTGTAAGTCCAGGTAGTTACAGAATGTGTCTGTCTGTAGTTGTTGACGAGTGTTACCTGTTTACATTCAGGTTTACCTGTAAGTCCAGGTAGTTACAGAATGTGTCTGTCTGTAGTTAACGAGTGTTACCTGTTTACATTCAGGTTTACCTGTAAGTCCAGGTAGTTACAGAATGTGTCTGTCTGTAGTTGTTAACGAGTGTTACCTGTTTACATTCAGGTTTACCTGTAAGTCCAGGTAGTTACAGAATGTGTCTGTCTGTAGTTAACGAGTGTTACCTGCTTACATTCAGGTTTACCTGTAAGTCCAGGTAGTTACAGAATGTGTCTGTCTGTAGTTGTTAACAAGTGTTACCTGTTTACATTCAGGTTTACCTGTAAGTCCAGGTAGTTACAGAATGTGTCTGTCTGTAGTTAACGAGTGTTACCTGTTTACATTCAGGTTTACCTGTAAGTCCAGGTAGTTACAGAATGTGTCTGTAGTAGTTAACGAGTGTTACCTGTTTACATTCAGGTTTACCTGTAAGTCCAGGTAGTTACAGAATGTGTCTGTCGGTAGTTAACGAGTGTTACCTGTTTACATTCAGGTTTACCTGTAAGTCCAGGTAGTTACAGAATGTGTCTGTCTGTAGTTAACGAGTGTTACCTGCTTACATTCAGGTTTACCTGTAAGTCCAGGTAGTTACAGAATGTGTCTGTCTGTAGTTAACGAGTGTTACCTGCTTACATTCAGGTTTACCTGTAAGTCCAGGTAGTTACAGAATGTGTCTGTCTGTAGTTAACGAGTGTTACCTGCTTACATTCAGGTTTACCTGTAAGTCCAGGTAGTTACAGAATGTGTCTGTCTGTAGTTAACGAGTGTTACCTGCTTACATTCAGGTTTACCTTTAACTCCAGGTAGTTACAGAATGTGTCTGTCTGTAGTAGTTAACGAGTGTTACCTGGTTACATTCAGGTTTACCTGTAAGTCCAGGTAGTTACAGAATGTGTCTGTCTGTAGTTAACGAGTGTTACCTGTTTACATTCAGGTTTACCTGTAAGTCCAGGTAGTTACAGAATGTGTCTGTCTGTAGTTGTTAACGAGTGTTACCTGTTTACATTCAGGTTTACTTGAGGCAAAGTAAAGGTAAGTTTTAAACTGTCTCCATTGAGCACTCGCTCAATGGAGACAGTTTAAAACTTACCTGAACAAGCGAATTCAAAATTCAAGAAATAACTATCGACATCTCTCTATTCTTTGCATTAATATAGATTATTATTATATTGTTCCATTGAATGGTATATTTGACACTGAACTAGTTCATCTTCATCTCAGTGATAGTGTCCAAATGAGCATAAAATAAGACCCTTACATTCTGTCTCTTGTGTTATCATATACTGAATGAAGCATAACCACATCAAACCCACCGCCCTGCACCGCCCCGGACCAACAACACTTCCACTGTAACGGCTTCTTTACTTTTTAGTTATTGGCTTTCACTTGTAATTCATCTTGGTTCACACAAACACTCCATCCATCTGATACCGGCCCGGCTGTCAAATTGTAAAAGTCATTGTGGCCCGGAGCCAAGAGGTTTGCCCACCTCTGTCCTAGATGTTCAGCTAACGCAGCGTGCTTATTCGTGGGTGCAATGATAATTATGTAAATCTTTTATTCTTATTGTTGGTGTACATGGTTTCTCCAACAGTTAACTAGCTAACGGTGCAGTGACATGGGAGCCAAGAAGGGACCTCGTCGGGGACGAGTCAAAATTAGAAACGAGTTTTTCCCTTTACTAATTTAAAAGTAACGTACATCTCTCTTCTCTTAACAGATACTGTTATTAAAGAATGTCCACAGACGAGGGCCTCGGACGTGTCATCAGGCCAAAGTGTAACAACGAGCAGCTCACCCACAAAAAAAAACGCATTTGCGGATCTATCCACCAGGGGAGTCTCATAAATCCACACACACGTGAAGAATCCACAAACAAATGCAGTGCGATTGACAAATAAATAAACACAGACACGTCGTTCTGGGTGCATTTGAGAGTCTAATTTATTTGTAAATCCTTCTGTGTGCATTTGTAAATTAAACATATTTGTAAATTGTTCTGTGTGCATTTGCAATTATTGAGACTGATCTGACTCCATACTAAAAGAGTGAATATCGGACAAATGAATGAAAATGTCTCCTAAACACTCAGGCTGGAGTGACCCAATGTTGTTATCAGTGCCTTCAGAAACCCACAGAGAACAACAAGAGATACCTCTACCTCGAAACCTGTTGAATCTTCAACCAACTCGTACCCGTCTGAACTTGTGATATACACACATTGATGTCCAACATTCGGCAGAGAAAACCCAACAGAACCCAAAACATCCCAGTGACGACATCGGCCTCCATTGTCAAGCAGGTACGTTCTACTGCAGTTCTTAATTAATAAGCATATTGATCGACTGCTGGAATAATACATGCAGACATCAAGTTAGAAAACATTATGTTGGCGAGCCATGCACGGGAGCCTTACAGAGTTAAAGTCATCGACTTCGGCCTGGCCCGTGAGGTGTCCGCTGCATCCCGGGCGCCTACAGTCAGACCCGTCCGTACAGGTGAGTGACTGACACCATGTTGGATCAGTCGTATGAGAGGTCCCATGCTTCAAGGTGTAAATAATACAGGTGATCATAAGAGAAAGAGGGTTAGAAAAAGATCTGCAGCTCCACCCACCGTATCGGAGCAGCGTCCCCTCTGAGCATCACCTCCACCGTGCACACTTCAAACAGCACTAAGACTGAGAGCCGGTCACATGCAGGACTCAGGTCTGTGATAGAGGAGGATAGGAGGGGAAGAAGCATGGAGTCTAATCCAGGCCAGTCGTTTTGTTCTTTTGAAAAAAGTCAACAATGTATTCAAAAGAAAAATAAGTGTATGAAAGGTTTTGTTGGGTTAAATATAATCTTGATTCAGTTCTTTTTTTTACATTTTTATAAAATATATTTTTTCATTTTTCAGTAGCAGATCTTTTAATCTTTATTTTTTACAGTTTTGAATCTTATTTTTTACACTTCCAGATCATTTTTTTCAGGTTCAGACTTTTGGCCGGGACGTCTGGCGTGGTATCAACTACAGGGACGTGGTGTCATGAGCGACAGCGTAACAGAGAAGGCTGATGACCTGCCTCAACTACGTTGCCTTCAGGAACCATGAGAATTATGACTCAATACTTTGTATACGCCAGATTCACGGGATTGGCACTAAACAAACTTGACGCTAGTGACAAAGTTATGTTTAGTGAGCTCGTTTAGACTTTACTGCTATGAATCACAGTATAATGCCACGTTCACACGACCGGGTGAGTTTACTCGCCCGTCTATTTGTGCTTCATTCATGCCGCTCCATTTGCGCCTCAAACCGTCAATCCACAAACCAACGGAGACCATCGAGGACTACGTCGCCTCCTTATATACAGTGTGTGCTTTAAACCCCAACGGCTGGAGTTATCACAAGAACACGACAATGCTGTTTCCAAGTGGTTATTTATTTAAAAAAGTGATGAATGACACTAGTTTGCAATGGTTCATGATCATGTGGGGGTGAGCAGACAACTGGCTGTCAGAAAGCGTTGCTGGTGGACTCCCTGCTGAACTAGAGACCGGCGGGAGGGGCCACTGAAAAGAGAGATAACGTCACCACGACGGCAACAATATATGAAAATAAATGCAGATTGGAAAATAACTTCAATTAAATGTTCTTTTCTCATCCAAATATTTTTAGTGGACAGTCCTGCAAGCGGGGCCGAGCCTGGCGAGGGTTTCATTCTAGTTGTTGTCCTTCATCCACTGCTCGGTCCACTGAACCAGCTGCTCCAGGTTGCGCTCCAGGTCCTCGGGGGTGTCGCTGGGCAGCTGGTGGACAATCTCCTCGCTGTAGGCCTCCATGGCCTCCTCGTAAATAGTCTGGAAGATCTCACACTGCACGTTGTCCTGCAGCTTCTTCCCCATGTAGCCCCTGCCGGATCACACAAGAGGGGACAGAGTCCACATCAGACAGGGAGGGGGGTGGGGGGAGACATGGTAAAGAGAATCAATCACAAACCAAAGCTAGTCGGTGGGTTAGACGAGTGGTGCTTAGGCAGGATGTAGCAAGCAGGGTTCCTTCAGTAGGATATTTACAATCAATTTGAATTATTGCTTTAGAAAACCTGAACACAGCTAAATTTGATAAGACTCGATTGCAGAAAAGGTTTACACTTGTTTCAGTTTCTTTTCAATTCTGACTTTAAACTTGTAATCACGTGACTGATCAGCTGCTGTCGGCATCTATCTGTCGCCGTGCAGCACCAGCTGACATGACAGCACTAAGAAAACGGATTCCTGAGGACCTCTCCAGTTGTTCTCCTTGACGGGTCTCCAACCTCTACTTCTGTTCACTGGCAGCCTGTAGCCAACTTCTGAACACACTAAGCTGGAGCCAAGTTCATGTGCTCCAAACCAATCGATGGAAACCTTGTGGCACATCCAGCAGAACGATGGACGTGACCACTGAGAATAATAACTCTAAGATATTACATACCAGCATATAGCATATCATCAACGCATGGCAGTGGTCATTTTAGGTGGAGAAAAAGGTTTAAAAGTGTCACACAGCAATGGCACGAGTCAGAAAGACAGTACAGTCGGACAAAAGTCTCTTAAATCCCTCCAGTTGATCCAGAATGCTGCAGCTTGTGTACTCACAAAAACTAAGAAAAGAGATCACATGACTCCTGTATTAGCTGCTCTGCACTGGCTCCCTGTAAAATCAAGAATCACATTTAGAATTCTTCTCCTCACCTACAAAGCCTTAATTGGTGATGCACCATCATATCTTAAGGAGCTTGTAGTACCATATTGCCCCATAAATGCAGGGCTACTCGTGGTTCCTAGAGTCCTAAAAAGTAGGATGGGAGCAAGAGCCTTCAGTTATCAAGCTCCTCTTTTATGGAACCAGCTTCCACTTTCAGTCCTGGAGGCAGACACAGTCACCTCATTCAAGAATAGACTTAAGACTTTCCTCTTTAATAGTGCTTATAGTTAGGGCTGAATCAGGTTTGCCCTGGTCCAGCCCCTTGATATGCTGCTATAGGCTTATAGGCTGCTGGGGGATGTTTTAGGATACACTGAGCACCTATCTCCTCTTCTCTCTCTCCTTATGGATGAATTTACATCTCTCCATTGCACCTTATTAACTCTGCTTCCTCCCCGGAGTCGTTGTGACTTCACGTCTCATAGGGTCCATTGGACCTGGAGGTGTCTGATGCCTGGTGAGCTGGCCTCCCATTGGCCCTGCTGATGCCCCGCCCCCCCTCCTCTCTACCTCCTTCTGTTTCATGGATTGGAGTTCCATTCATACATTGTCATATTCATGTAATGTGTTTATGTAACTCTGTAACTCTGTTCATCTGGTCACATGACATCTATTCATCTGTCCATCCGGGGAGAGGGATCCTCCTCTGTTGCTCTCCTGAAGGGTTCTTCCCTTTTTTCCCTGTCAAAGGTTATTTTTGGGGAGTTTTTCCTGATCCGATGTGAGGTCAAAGGTCAGGGATGTCGTATGTGTACAGATTGTAAAGCCCTCTGAGGATAATTTGTAATTTGTGATATTGGGCTATACAAAATAAACTGAATTGAACAGCAGTAGTTGTAGTAAACAATGAAACCGTGGGTACTTGTTTTGTGCATCTGTAACTTATTCAAATTCTCAAACCACCGTTGGCAATTGTTGGAACAATGGAAAGACAAAACGAGTTTGAATGACACGTGTTTTACAGCGAGGTCAAATTCCTGTTTGTCAATAGGTGGATTTGGGGAGAGCATTTTTTTTACACTACAAAATTCAAATAAGTGTCAAAATTCTCTCTTTTTAGCCATCGTATAACCACATCAACATGCGTCACATGCGCGCCCACCCCCCGACTATGAAGCTGCTACCCTCCGGTGGTCCAGTCATGCGTTCATTGCGGTGGCTGCGTGAAGCGGGAGGTACCTGCTCTCCAGCCGCGTGTAGAGCTGGGTGTTGTCTGTGCGGAGCACGAAGACGATGTGGAACCAGCGTTCAGGGAACAGGTCGCAGCCGTGATAGTCCACGATCACCCCGCCTTCTATCATCTTTTCATCCAGCTCGTCCACCACCTGCAGGACCACAGTGGGTCACAATGTATTCACGTGTCACATCCACCCAGCACCAGAGAGAGCTAGTTAACGTTAGCAGCCAGTTGGCGGTGCAGTCCTGTCTGGCAAATATAACGGAGCCAACAGCGCAACTAACTTAATGTAAATGTTGAAACTAATACATCTGAAAGGATAGTGGCTTAAAAAGCTAAGCCCTGTTAGCTACATGATGTCATCATGGGCCATGAAGGTTGCTGGTGGACCCGACCAGTTTGTGGGATTTTAACCAAGACGTAGGGCGGTGCAGTGGTTACCAAATCCCATCCAAGGGAACGATTAGTTGTTCTGTGCAGTGCATAGCGCATCATCAAGGTTGAAAGCTTGCATGTGGAATTTAACTCACCCCGTCCTCATCCAGAATCGGGCACTGGTACTCTTCGTCATAGCCATCATAAAGTTGACCTGGGGGGAGAAATCGGGAGCATTCATTAGCACGGCCTCAGGACGTCTGCCATGCATCTGATTTATAGTCTCAAAGCAAGGAGGAATGAAGGAGGCTCCATGCAGTCCATTTCTGAAAGTGAGGTCAGGTGTTTACCTTCCTTGGCCAGGTCTCCTATGTTGACATAGGTCAGCCCCGTCCGCTGGGCCAGCTCCTTCCCTAAAGTGGTCTTTCCAACACCAGGCGTTCCTGGATCAGAAGCAGATTCATTACCAACTAGATTTTCACAATCAAAACATGAATTTGCTCTGGCATAAACATAGTAAGAGCCATTCTGATTGTGTAAATAAAAGGACGTTTTTAAAATATGAAAAGGCAGCTATTGTTAAAAGGAAAGCAAATACATCACTAATAAAGAAGACAAAAACAGAAAATATGAATAATTATAGATGAAAAACACCTGTCATATGTAACCGTGGTAACTCCTCCATGTTAAACACCTGGCATATGTAACCGTGGTAACTCCTCCATGTTAAACACCTGGCATATGTAACCGTGGTAACTCCTCCATGTTAGACACCTGGCATATGTAACCGTGGTAACTCCTCCATGTTAGACACCTGGCATATGTAACCGTGGTAACTCCTCCATGTTAGACACCTGGCATATGTAACCGTGGTAACTCCTCCATGTTAGACACCTGGCATATGTAACCGTGGTAACTCCTCCATGTTAGACACCTGGCATATGTAACCGTGGTAACTCCTCCATGTTAAACACCTGGCATATGTAACCGTGGTAACTCCTCCATGTTAGACACCTGGCATATGTAACCGTGGTAACTCCTCCATGTTAAACACCTGGCATATGTAACCGTGGTAACTCCTCCATGTTAAACACCTGGCATATGTAACCGTGGTAACTCCTCCATGTTAGACACCTGGCATATGTAACCGTGGTAACTCCTCCATGTTAGACACCTGGCATATGTAACCGTGGTAACTCCTCCATGTTAGACACCTGGCATATGTAACCGTGGTAACTCCTCCATGTTAGACACCTGGCATATGTAACCGTGGTAACTCCTCCATGTTAGACACCTGGCATATGTAACCGTGGTAACTCCTCCATGTTAGACACCTGGCATATGTAACCGTGGTAACTCCTCCATGTTAGACACCTGGCATATGTAACCGTGGTAACTCCTCCATGTTAGACACCTGGCATATGTAACCGTGGTAACTCCTCCATGTTAGACACCTGGCATATGTAACCGTGGTAACTCCTCCATGTTAGACACCTGGCATATGTAACCGTGGTAACTCCTCCATGTTAGACACCTGGGTGAGTGAACACACCGCGGGTGTCTCACGTTAGCTGGGAGACGTGCAGCATGAGTCTTCACCTGTTAGCAGGATGTTTGGTCGCTTCCTCATCTTCATCGCTGAGCAGCCGACACGTGTCTCGACGACGTCCGCCTGAAAGACAGAACAGTCCCATATTATCTCTTCGTGGTGTGATAACCTCGAGTCTCTCCGCTAAATGTCAAAGAACAAACCTGAACGAGGGTGCTGTGACAAAACGGAGGGCTCGTGCAGCTAGCTCGCGCTGAACGGTATGCTATTAGCTCTCACGCCAGCCGAGGAGGCAGACTTTTCACAAAACAACTGCCGCGAGTGAACTGCTTTCACGTCGGCTTTACGTCAACGAGCGGCCGGTTTACGGCACACCGACTCCACGGAGTTTAAATATGGTAAGCTTCACTTTTGCCTCACAGCTCCTGGAAGGTCGCATGGCCATTAACGGAACTTCCTAATTAACTAGTAGCTACAGCCGAGAAGTAGTTAGAAGTGACGGAAACACCGGGTGTGCTGAGGTAAGTTAAGAAATATATGGCGTATTAGCTTAATATTGACTCACAAGTTAGTAAATGTTAGCTAACCCCTCCCCTCATTCTGCAGTCGACATGTCAATGTATCCGCATATTAACTAAAAAGCAGGTTTAATAGGTGTTTGCCCCTTAACGGCTACCGTAGTGTGTTCCCATGCATGTTGCAGCACAATAACAAGGGACACAGCTAAGCTAAATGTAAAGCGAGAGGAAGCCCCGTTCTTAATGCCTTGTGCCATGCCCTGTCTGTGCTGCCCTGTGTTAGCTCGATCTCAAAGCAGCAGCATCAACAACAACAACAACAACAGCCGAACTGCTCCCGTCAATGTGAGGCACCACTGAAGGATGGACAAGCCTTCTGTGGGAGAGAAAGCTGCTTTAAGCAGAGTAAGTTCTTTAAACGCTCCATGACGTTTACATGAAGTATTTGTGTACATCATTATATATATATATATATATATATATATATATATATGTCATGTTACGTTTGGTTACGTTTTATATGTATAGTTTTATACATAGGTATGTAGTTTTTATATATATATATATATATATATATATATATATATATGTATGTGTGTGTGTGTGTGTGTGTATATATATGTATATAGCTTTTTTTATGTATAGTTATATGTATATAGCTTTTTTATATATAGTTATGTGTAGTTTTTTAAAAGATTTTTTTATAGTAGTATATGGTTTAACACCTTACCATATATATATATATATATATATATAATTTTATAGTCTAATCTTCATACATTTATTTATATATAAAATATGTCAGCTTAATAATTCAAATGCATACATGCCATTTGCAGTATCATTTGTCCATCATCTTCCCCATTGAAAACAAGGACCCCCCCTCTTCCTGTAAATTATATTTGACATCAGGTTCTGACTAATAATCGTCTCTATTTGTAAACTTTGACCTATTGTAGAGACCCTCCTTCCTCATACATCTCCAATGAATTCTGTTTCACGATAGCCGAACCGCTGGGTGGATCCGTCCTTCGCCGACTTGCCGGGGGAAAGCTTCGCTCTGTCCAGACGGAGAAAAGGCAGCCAGGCTTCGTGCTCCAAGGCGGAGCCCAAGAGGCCCAGGAGGAGTGCGGGGGAGTCCGGCAGCTCAGACCCTCGCACGTCCTACCTGCCGAAAGACTCAGCCCCAGGGGACCAGGATGAGCCGTGGGTGGACAGATACTCGCCGCGTTCGCAGGTCAGCGCCTTCACTTTCGGACGTTTCCTTGCTCTGGTACCCATGGAGACATCTGGATGCAACGGCCGATGTGTCTGCAGTGCTTGTTATCACATTCAAAGCAGCGGGAGGGAGGGGGGGGGGAGAAATCAATTACGACTTCTCATTAGATGTGATTTTAAACTATTATATTAATAAATGTCTTGAAAACCAATTCATGGATACAATAGACAGCGACATGTTTCTGTTGGATTTTGGATTATCGCAGAAAATGAGCTCTAGCAAACAAACGCTGATGATACTTACACGTTTTTATTCAGCAAGATGATCTTCACAAACCGCGGTCACGTGACTTCACGTCACCGCCACAGAGCTAAAGGAGGACGACTAAACGTCGTCACTGGAACGACGTTTAGTCGTCTCATTTAAAGTAAAGGGTTTTTACTGATGTGTTTTATGTCGTAGAGCAACACTTTAAAAGCTCTTTCAGGCATCTAATCAAACACCCGTTAAATACAAAACCCATTGACGAAATTGCTGACTCATTTCTGTGTTTTAGGACCGCATCACTTTTATCATTTGCACCATTGCATGCAATGGCTTTTGATTTAATTTGGATTACTTACTCTTTCAAAGTACAATTGTTTTTTCCTGTAGCCAGCTCAAGGTGTTTGTTTAGACCTGGAGCTTGTAATGGTTACTTTGTGTGTTTTGTGCAGGCCGAGCTTGCTGTCCACAAGAAGAAGATCGAGGAAGTGGAGAACTGGTTGAGAGTGCACTCGAGCGCATCGAAGGTAAAAGAAGTTTCACCATTTCAGTGACTGATGTTTGTGAGGCCAGTTCTAAACACACAAAAAATGAATTCCAGTGAGGATAAAAGGTTTAGGTTGTCGGCCGTTGTCGTCCACAGGGTGGCGTCCTGCTGCTGACGGGACCGTCGGGCTGCGGGAAGACCGCCACGGTGCAGGTTTTGTCTCTGGAGCTGGGCCTCAGGGTTCAGGAGTGGACCAACCCCTCCAACCTGGAGCCGTACAGCAGCGGTCAGCAAGGTGAGGAGGCGCCCTCTCCGCCCTACTATATATATATATATATATATATATACTCTCAAAATCTACCAACCAGTGACAACAATAATAAAGTGTACAATGTTAAAATAGGACTCCATATTTGCAGCATGCTCATATACATCAGCAGAGTGCATTAAATCGATCAGCCCCGTGTCCGCATGTCGTCTCTGACGCTCCGTCTTTTGCCAGACTGGAGGACGAACGGCTTCCCCTGCACCTCCCAGTTAGCCCAGTTCCAGGACTTCCTCCTTCGAGCAAACAAGTACAACTGCCTGAAGATGGTGGGTGACGGAGCGGCCACGGACGGGAAGCTCATACTGGTGGAGGTACGCGGCGCGCCTTCGCGAAAGGGGTGGTATTGTATCCATGCATGGACGGAGGCATCTGCCTTTTAATTTTGTAAACCATTAACGTTGCAAACACACATGTGCTTTTCCAGTCCACTACATGGTACTGAATGTTTTCTGGTGCGGTCATGAACCCACTGGGATAAACTGATGAAAATGTTCTCTTATTAGATAAAACAGGTTGATGAACAGTAAATTTGCACTTGTAATATATGTTAAAACGATGTAAAGAATGGTTGGTTAATTCATGAAATAACAGTCCCTTTTTAAACTGCCGATGGGCCAGGACGTTGGACATGATGTGGTCTTTTGTTCTTCAAAGTATAATCTTGCTCTGCTTCAAACTGAGACGATGGGAACAGTTGAGCTCCCACCCTCTGCTGAGAGCAGATTGTCTGACCGTCTGGTCCCGATCACATCGGTCTGAAGCCGCCATGTTTAGCTTCGTAGTCAACACTCGCTCACCACTTGTCCCTCCTCAGGATTTCCCGAACCAGTTCTACAGGCAGCCCAGCAGCCTGCACGACATCCTGAGGTGAGATCAGAGCCTTTTTCATTTTATTCACACTTTACACAGAAAAAAACCCAGATGATGCTGATGCAATAGATGTATACAGAGTTGCATTTGTGCATTAAAAAAATAATTTAGCTCAAAGGAAAAGGAAAAAAGAACAATACACGTGTGCAGATCCATGTACATGTACTGCAACATTCAAGTAAAAATAGTGAGAATAACCCCAATCACCTGGGACGAGTATTACCAAGGGGCTGTAATATATATATATATATATATATATATATATATATATATTTAATGTCATCAATATTATTATAATATCTATAATACCCACAAGGACCTCTGGCTCCGGTGCAAATGGCTCTTGATGCTGTGCAGTGAGACCAGCCCCCCGCCCCAAAAGGCCTTTTAATCTAAGGCCGTCCTACAGGACGTAGCATAAAGTACTGAGAACATGAATCTGGTGCCACCCTGTGTTATTCCCCTGCTCCGTGTGACATCGTGCCCCGCCGCGTGTCTCTCAGGCGCTTTGTGAAGACCAGCCGATGTCCCCTGGTGTTCATCGTGTCGGACAGTCTGAGTGGAGACAGCAGCTCGCGCTTCCTGTTTCCCAGAGAGGTCCAGGAGGAGCTGGACATCAGCGGCATCAGGTAGGTTTGACGGGGGCGGGGTTTGGCCTTTTTACGCAAAATAACTACCGGAGACCTCACAAAACCCGTGTTTGGTCATTCCTCAAGAAGCCATAATATTTTGGACAGACGTGGACCGCAAAATAAACACGTCCAGCATGAATTCTGAATAATGTTTTCGCAGCACTAATTTCATTGGTGTCCTCCCATAGTCCAAAGACAGGTGGAGATAAGCCATAATATGTGACACTTTGCACTTCCTGCACAGACTTTTCACATTAAAAGCCGTTCAGTGGCTCAAAGGGGTCTAAGCTCTCACATGTCTAAAAGGGACTTTTGATGCAAAACATCTGTCCACTGAACATGGTCTTGTGTGCTTTCAGCTTTAACCCGGTGGCTCCGACCACAATGATGAAGGTCCTGACTCGAATTTCAGCGGCGCAGGCCGGAAAGGTGAAAGGAACCCGTGCAGTTCGTCACACATGTCGGTGCGGTTTGTTTTGACGTGATTTCTGCAGCGTATTACTTTTCCCCGTCATTCTGAGCAGAGCTGTGGGAGGATGTGCGTCACAGACCAGGCGGTGTTGGAGACGCTGTGTTCAGGGAGCTCGGGAGACGTTCGCAGCGCCATCAACAGCCTCCAGTTCTCCTCCCTCCCAGGTTAGGCCACAGAGGGGAAGTCAAACGCATTAATAGCCTTTTGATTTGAGTGACCATGAATGGTCTCATCGACTGACGTCTAAGAAAATTAACCGTCTATCATCACTGTAACTTTCCAGACACGTCGCTGGAGAAGGGTCTGTGGGGGATGAAGAAGGACGGACGTGCGACGTCGCTGGGCAAAGCCGGTTCCAGAAGGAACCCGAGGGGGAAGAAGTCCAAACTGACAAAGGAGCTTGAGGGGGAGCAGGCCATTGGAGGGAAAGATGCGTCCCTGTTCCTGTTCAGAGCTCTGGGGAAGATCCTGCACTGCAAACGTGAGTCCTACGTCTTCGGTTTCCATACAAGGACCTACCTACAAGTGTTGTGTGTGAATCAATGCCTGATGGATCTACTTCCTGTTTGTCATAGAGTTCCATTGTTGTCCAAAAACTATTAAAAACACATCAGTGAGCCACTCCTTTTGAACGGGGCGACATGTTTCTTCGTCACCGGGACAACACACTGTAGTTTGTTTTTCACATAGACCTCCCGGCTGCCACAAATACTCAACGGAGCACCACATTTGTGTTAATCCGCTACTGAAAATAGTCCCCAATAAATGCACCATTTCCCCCTATCTTCTAATAAGGGATTTGGAAAAAATTGACTGAATAAGATGTGGACGTGGTCGTCGTGACGTCACCCGTTGGTTACTGGACTACCGTTTGTGAGCCTTGAGTTTGGCATTTTGTTCATCGTCATCATGTTTTTGGAACCAGAAGTGACCCTATTAGGACTACGGGGTGGACTGAGGCCCGTCAGGTTCCAAGTAAATCTAGCACTATAACCTAATTGGAATGCTAATTTTGGCTTGTGAAAAACAGGCTTAATATAACATGTGTCCCAGTGTCTTTTAGTACAACTGAATGCTAAACAACGCTGTGGTAACAACATGTCAATCACCTTGTAGCCCCGCCCTAAAGCATCCCCTGCTTTATGGTCTGTTTGACTCTAAATGACCATAATTTACTAAATGAACATCACGCTGTATTGAAGAAGACTTGAAACTAGAGATTGAGACCAAAAACTAATGTTTACAATGTTTACTGAGGGAATAAATCAAGAGAAGTAGAGTCATTTATATAGACTTCTATACAACCAGAGGAGTCGCCCCCTGGTGGTCAGGAGAGAGAATGCAGCTTTAACACATGAAGCATAGACTTCTATACAACCAGAGGAGTCGCCCCCTGGTGGTCAGGAGAGAGAATGCAGCTTTAACACATGAAGCATAGACTTCTATACAACCAGAGGAGTCGCCCCCTGGTGGTCAGGAGAGAGAATGCAGCTTTAACACATGAAGCATAGACTTCTATACAACCAGAGGAGTCGCCCCCTGGTGGTCAGGTGAGAGAATGCAGCTTTAACACATGAAGCATAGACTTCTATACAACCAGAGGAGTCCCCCCTGGTGGTCAGGAGAGAGAATGCAGCTTTAACACATGAAGCATAGACTTCTATACAACCAGAGGAGTCGCCCCCTGGTGGTCAGGAGAGAGAATGCAGCTTTAACACATGAAGCATAGACTTCTATACAACCAGAGGAGTCGCCCCCTGGTGGTCAGGAGAGAGAATGCAGCTTTAACACATGAAGCATAGACTTCTATACAACCAGAGGAGTCGCCCCCTGGTTGTCAGGAGAGAGAATGCAGCTTTAACACATGAAGCATAGACTTCTATACAACCAGAGGAGTCGCCCCCTGGTGGTCAGGAGAGAGAATGCAGCTTTAACACATGAAGCATAGACTTCTATACAACCAGAGGAGTCGCCCCCTGGTGGTCAGGAGAGAGAATGCAGCTTTAACACATGAAGCATAGACTTCTATACAACTAGAGGAATCGCCCCCTGGTGGTCAGGAGAGAGAATGCAGCTTTAACACATCAAGCATAGACTTCTATACAACCAGAGGAGTCACCCCCTGGTGGTCAGGAGAGAGAATGCAGCTTTAACACATGAAGCATAGACTTCTATACAACCAGAGGAGTCACCCCCTGGTGGTCAATAGAGATCATGCAGCTTTAACACATGAAGCATAGACTTCTATACAACCAGAGGAGTCGCCCCCTGGTGGTCAGGAGAGAGAATGCTTTTTTTTAACACATGAAGCATAGACTTCTATACAACCAGAGGAGTCACCCCCTGGTGGTCAGGAGAGAGAATGCAGCTTTAACACATGAAGCATAGACTTCTATACAGCCAGAGGAGTCGCCCCCTGGTGGTCAGTAGAGAGAATGCAGCTTTAACACATGAAGCATAGACTTCTATACAGCCAGAGGAGTCGCCCCCTGGTGGTCAGTAGAGAGAATGCAGCTTTAACACATGAAGCATAGACTTCTATACAGCCAGAGGAGTCGCCCCCTGGTGGTCAGTAGAGAGAATGCAGCTTTAACACATGAAGCATAGACTTCTATACAGCCAGAGGAGTCGCCCCCTGGTGGTCAGTAGAGAGAATGAAAGTTTGACGACTTCAGCAATGGAAAGGGACACCGAGGCAAATCATTTGGATCTTTGGTCTTTTTGTCACCAACAGGAGGGAAGCATGAAGATGCCGAAGCAGCTGAATGTGCCCCTGGACTTAGTCTACCATCTCACCTGTCTCATCATCACAGAGAACCATTGCTTGTAGAACCTGAGGTGTCTTTCTTTCTAGTATTATTAACAGGTAACAAACCTTATATGTCAGTTTAGTCTTTGAGAACACGGCGAACTCTGCTCTCCATGCCTCTTTGTTCAGCTGGCCGTTGAGCGCTCGCACATGTCGGGAGACTTCTTCAACCTGTACCTGCACCAGAACTACCTGGACTTCTTCTCCGAGGTGGAAGACGTGGAGCGCGCTAGCGAGTATCTGTCCGACGCCGACCTCCTCGCCTCTGATTGGACGGTCAGTCTCTCCATCGGCATCAAAACTGGAACACAAAAGGCTTTTTTTCTCTTCCAGAGGTCTGCAAGAGTTAATATTCAGAATACCACCCGTTCTTTGCTGTTTTCAGAGTCGCAGCACCATGGGGCAGTACGGGTCTTCAGTGGCCACCAGGGGGCTCCTTCACTCCAACTCCCAACAAGTGTCGGTTGGCTTCCGACCGCTTCACAAACCCAACTGGCTGCTGGTCAACAAGAAGGTGAGACGCATTGGACTCACACAGTTAGTCGGTGCTTTCTGGTGGACAAACTCTGTAACTAAAGAACTACACAACGTCAATTCAAACACATTTTTGACATTTCAAGTATTGTTTATTGTTATACAATACAGGATTTCAACATTAACAATGCAGTCGAAGCCCCCTCCACGCTACGCTCAAAGAAAATATCTTAGATATTGAAATAAGAATAGAATATAAACAATAAAATAAAACAAGCTCTATAAAAGTTGCACTCGAAGAAGACATTAAAGGGAAAACTGAATAATATTTAAGAGTAATATATACAGTTATACAATTATATGTTGCATCAGTGTTTTAATGGAGAAAGTGGAATTGAGGAGTTTGGGGGGGCTCAGCACACAGCCCTGTGGGGCTCTGGTGTTCAACAGTTGAGTGGAGGAGGAAGTGTCAGCTGTTCTGTGAGCAGGCCCACTGACCTGTGACGTGTACGACCGTAATGAGACCAATGTTGTTCCCCTCAGCACAGAGAGAACTGCCTGGCGGCCCAGTCCCTGTTCAGGGGCTTCTGTCTGACACCAGTCAGCCTGCAGACGGAGCTGCTGCCCTACCTGGCCAAACTCAGCAACCCTATGAGGAACCCAGGTAGGAAGCACATGCAGGCACACACACAGGCAGGCAGGCAGGCACACACACACACACGCAGGCAGGCACACACACACGCAGGCAGGCAGGCACACACGCAGGCAGGCACACACACACACACAGGCAGGCACACACACAGGCAGGCAGGCAGGCAGGCACACACACAGGCAGGCAGGCAGGCATACACACACAGGCAGGCAGGCACACACACACACACACAGGCAGGCACACACACGCAGGCAGGCAGGCAGGCACACACACACACACAGGCAGGCACACACACACACAGGCAGGCAGGCACACACGCAGGCAGGCACACACACACACACACAGGCAGGCACACACACACACACACAGGCAGGCACACACACGCAGGCAGGCTCACACACACACACAGGCAGGCACACACACACACACACAGGCAGGCACACACACGCAGGCAGGCAGGCAGGCAGGCACACACACACACAGGCAGGCACACACACAGGCAGGCACACACACACAGGCAGGCACACACACACACGCAGGCAGGCACACACACACACAGGCAGGCACACACACACACATGCAGGCAGGCACACACGCAGGCAGGCACACACACACACACGCAGGCAGGCACACACACACACACAGGCAGGCACACACACAGGCAGGCAGGCACACACGCAGGCAGGCAGGCAGGCACACACACACACACACAGGCAGGCACACACACACACACGCAGGCAGGCACACACACACACAGGCAGGCACACACACACACACGCAGGCAGGCACACACGCAGGCAGGCACACACACACGCAGGCAGGCACACACACACACACAGGCAGGCAGGCACACACGCAGGCAGGCACACACGCAGACAGGCACACACACACACACACAGGCAGGCAGGCAGGCACACACGCAGGCTGGCACACACACACACACGCAGGCAGGCACACACGCAGACAGGCACACACACACACACACACGCAGGCAGGCAGGCACACACGCAGGCAGGCACACACACACACACGCAGGCAGGCACACACACACACTCAGGCAGGCACACACGCAGGCAGGCACACACACAGGCAGGCACACACACAGGCAGGCACACACACGCAGGCAGGCAGGCACGTAGGCAGGCACACACACAGGCAGGCACACACACGCAGGCAGGCACACACACAGGCAGGCAGGCAGGCACACAGGCAGGCAGGCAGGCACGCAGGCAGGCAGACACACACGCAGGCAGGCACACACACGCAGGCAGGCAGGCACGCACGCAGGCAGGCAGACACACACGCAGGCAGGCACACACGCAGGCAGGCACACACACGCAGGCAGGCAGGCACGCAGGCAGGCAGGCACGCAGGCAGGCAGACACACACGCAGGCAGGCACACACACAGGCAGGCAGGCAGGCAGGCAGGCAGGCAGGCAGGCACACAGGCAGGCAGGCAGGCAGGCACACACACATACAGGCAGGCACACACACATGCAGGCACGCAGGCAGGCAGGCACTCACGCATGCACGCAGGCACACACACACACACACACACACACACACGCAGGCAGGCACACACGCAGGCATTCACACACACACAGGCACGCACACATGCAGGCAGGCTACTATTGTTGTACTTTTATTTTTGAGGTGACATTTCCATCATATTGGTCATTTTGCTCTGTGGTGACCTTTATGAACTCATTAACGGTGAAGTGTTCTGTCTCCCAGCTCAGATCGCTTTCATCCAGGACGTGGGTCAGATGTCCCTGAGGAGGTTCCCCGGCAGGTACGGCAGGCGTCTCCTCTTCCAGTGTGTCTGAGGGTCGATGCGACTACAGAGTCCGCAATCCAGAAAAGGATTTTATTTCAACGGCCAAAAATGGCACAGGATGTTGTTGTTTTTTCTTTGTCAAAATAATCTTTAACAGAGGGATTACCTACTCGGCTTCACCTGGTGGTGAAACTCTGTGGCACAGCAGTATCCATGCATACTACATGCGATCAGGGGGCTGCAAACAGCTGCCTGATCGCTACAATGTGTCACAGTGTGAAGGTTCATGTTTGTCAAACCGATCAGGCTCGTCTAGGTAGCTGAGATGAGTCAAGTCCTGGTGTGTTTTTATAAAATAAAAAATAAAGAAAAGTACGAGACCTGTCTCTGTTTCTGCCTTTGGCAGATTAAAACTGGAGGCTCTGGTGGACAAGGAGCCGGCCCAGCTGGACAAAGACAGCGAGGAGGAAGAGGAGAGTCCGGGCGGGTTTGAGGAGGGTCTGCCAGCCAGTCAGCCCCAGCCTACCACAAGCCGGGTCCTTTTGGAGGAGGAGGACCTGATCATAGAGGACTACAACAGTGACTAATGCACTCGGCTCTGCCGTACTGGGACACAATTACAGCTTAAATTGTTCCCCACGTGGCCGTAACTGTAGTGCATAACTGAGATGATAGCTCGGCCTTGAGTGAGCCTCATGGGGGCGTCATATGAACAAGACATTTTCCCAACGAGATTGTCTCGAAGAACCTGAATTAAATGTGATTCCGTAGCTCCATACGGGCTCGTAATAATAATATGAAAGCACAGGGATTCATTTTAATAATCCCCCAAAAGTGATCCTTAAAGAAATACTTCAACCCCCAAAATGATCATTTGTATATCAATTACTAACCACGTGTTACCTTGAATTGTTGAAGAAAACGTTCTGCAAGGTAACAACGGGTGAGTGACTGGTGCATGAATAATCACTGCGGAGTCAAAGGATTCCAGCTCAGCTGAAATGTTGCCTGTATTTATTTGTGTTACGTGCACGTTGAGCACTTGTTGTTTTTTGTACCTCACAGATTATTTTTCTTGCATAGTGACTGATAGATTTGTCCAGGAGCCTTTTAAATGTAATTTTGTTCTGTTTTCCATGGATGGGTAACGTATACATATTACCAAGAGATGCCTATTGAGAGATGAGTTTCTCAAATCTAAACAAGCATGTGAATAAAACAAACTGTGTGAAAAGTGGATCGTTAGACTCCATACTCAAGCAATATCTTGTTGTCACACTCTCCTTTCACACACACCTTCATCCAATATTTGCTCAAGTTTCAGGTGAGGCACTTTAATGACTCCCTCTGGCTGTGGACACTGAACTACTTTCAGCTCCTCACATCATTCCAGCTTTTTAATACTCGACTCATAGTTTCGCTGTCTCATTGTTGGGTCGTTTTATATGTCACTCATTTTTAGTTACTTTTATTATTTTGCTGGTTTTAATGCTTCGCGAGGAAGCTAGCGTCGCGCGTTGTATATTTAACTAGTACGTTGAGTTTATTTTGAAGGCAATGGCCGGAAGTAGTTTGGTGTTTCCGCTCTGTAGCTTGACGCTGCGGGTGGCGTTCAGACCTTCGCGACAGGTGGAGTACCGGGTTGGAAGCCGCTGTGTCCGGCCTACGTTGAACCGGCTCGCGCTCTCACTTCGTCGTTAAACCGGGATAAAAGTCGACCGGACTTCCGTCTGCGTGTCGCTGGAGGCTGCACGGCTCCAAGAGGAATATCACGCTTCAGGTAAGAGGAACTCATTCATAAAAAACGAACTGCGTTAACACGCACGGTTTAGTTCCGGTTTAATGATCACGTTTCATAAAGTCTTTACACAAATGAAACGGACAAACGCGGTGACGTCATCTCCGTGATCTATTGTCTACAGCAGAGCTGACCTCCAAAGAAGGTATTGGTCGATTAAGAACCCAATACGATCAACAGTTAATCACTTTAAATGTTTAAATGTTGGGTTTACTGGAAATAAATCACACAGCATAAAAACAACTATATATTAAATATAGTAAATAAATATTATTCGACTTCAGACCAAAACGGCCGATTAAGACTGAAGAGGAGGCAGAACTACCCAATAGGCTGCCTGAACACCGCTGGATGGGAGGCTTTAACTGACAGTGTTATGCCCTAAACCAGTGCCCTAAACCAGCGCCCTAAACCAGTGTCCTAAAGCAGTGCCCTAAACCAGCGCCCTAAACCAGCGCCCTAAACCAGCGTCCTAAAGCAGCGCCCTAAAGCAGTGCCCTAAACCAGCGCCCTAAACCAGCGTCCTAAAGCAGTGCCCTAAACCAGCGCCCTAAACCAGCGCCCTAAACCAGCACCCTAAACCAGCGTCCTAAAGCAGCGCCCTAAACCAGCGCCCTAAAGCAGCGCCCTAAAGCAGTGCCCTAAACCAGCGCCCTAAAGCAGCGCCCTAAAGCAGTGCCCTAAACCAGCACCCTAAACCAGCGCCCTAAAGCAGCGCCCTAAAGCAGTGCCCTAAACCAGCGCCCTAAACAAGCGTCCTAAAGCAGCGCCCTAAACCAGCGTCCTAAACCAGCGCCCTAAACCAGCGTCCTAAAGCAGTGCCCTAAACCAGCGTCCTAAAGCAGCGCCCTAAACCAGTGCCCTAAACCAGCGCCCTAAACCAGCGCCCTAAACCAGCGTCCTAAAGCAGTGCCCTAAACCAGCGCCCTAAACCAGCGCCCTAAAGCAGCGTCCTAAACCAGCGCCCTAAACCAGCGCCCTAAAGCAGCGCCCTAAACCAGCGCCCTAAAGCAGCGCCCTAAAGCAGTGCCCTAAACCAGCGCCCTAAACAAGCGTCCTAAAGCAGCGCCCTAAACCAGCGTCCTAAACCAGCGCCCTAAACCAGCGTCCTAAAGCAGTGCCCTAAACCAGCGTCCTAAAGCAGCGCCCTAAACCAGTGCCCTAAACCAGCGCCCTAAACCAGCGCCCTAAACCAGCGTCCTAAAGCAGTGCCCTAAACCAGCGCCCTAAACCAGCGCCCTAAAGCAGCGTCCTAAACCAGCGCCCTAAACCAGCGTCCTAAAGCAGCGCCCTAAACCAGCACCCTAAACCAGCGCCCTAAACCAGCGTCCTAAAGCAGTGCCCTAAACCAGCGCCCTAAAGCAGCGCCCTAAACCAGCGCCCTAAACCAGCACCCCATCGTGAGGGTTCGGCCTGGGACAGATGCAGGAGGCCGGTGAGGCCTGCAGCCGGGACGATGACATGGCGGACGATGACATGGCGGACGATGACATGGTGGACGGGGACCTGGGTGACGGGATGGAGGTCAGAGCGGCACCGAGCTCCCCGAGGAACAAGAGCCAGAGCTGTGCCGGCCTCCTGGAGCTGCTGTCCAGAACGAAGCCAATCGAACGGGCGGCCTGGATCCCCGGACTGAAGAGCACAGGAGCCCAGCAGCAGAGGCCCTGCTGGAAGCCGCCATGCTACAGTAAGAACCTCTGAGAAATGACCTCCACAAGTCCAATGAATCCCAACAGCGCAGGTTGTGGACACGTGTGTGTGTGTGTGTGTGTGTGTATGTATATATGTAGATAGATGTATAGATATATACTTTATTAATCCCCAAGGGGAAATTTGTTAAAATATATGTATGTGTGTGTGTGTATGTATGTGTGTGTGTATATACACACACAGTATGTACATGTATACTGTATGTACGTGTATACGTCTAACCATCACCTTACATAATGCATTATGAATCATGAATTTGGTTCCAACTGTAAGTATGAGTCAAAATTGTCTACCTGGTAGGTCACCAACCCTAAAAATGTCATCATGCCCCTTACTGTTACTGGCTTTGCATGCTCTAAAATTGATGATTTCTGTTCCCCAGTCATAGCCTGCCCTGTTCTGGCCACTATTCTTCCCAGAAAAGTCACTCTGTCTCCCAATCTGCAATTTAGGTTGAACACCTTGAACCCACTTTTCTGTAGCCAACCCAAAACTACTCTTGTGGCCTGGTTCCTGCTAGTAAAATGTCATCCACATACTGCAATAACACCACTCCAGCTGGTAACTCTGGCTTCGTCAGAATGTTCTTTAGCACATGGTTGAAAATGGAAGGAGAGTCTAAATAGCCCTGTGGCAGGTGTGTGTAGGTGTACTGATTTCCCTGATATGTAAATGAAAACATCTGACTTGAACCTTCAGCCAATGGAACACAGAAAAACGCATTTGCCAAGTCAATGCAGGAGAACCATGTCTTGTCTGGACCCACAGCGTTTAGCATCGAGTGTCATAGTGAGTCGGCACTACAACCTTATTTATTGGCCTCGGATCATGGACCATTCTGTAGTCTGGTTTTCCAGGTTTAGGGACCCGATTAATAGGGGTATTCCAGGGGGACCTCATCCTCTCCAGTACACCTGCTTTCAACAGCCCTACTATTGTCTTAGAAAGCCCTACAGTCTGTTCCATCCTTAAGGGATACTGGTGACGATAAATTGGAATCGTCCCTGGTTTATGCTCTATCTCAACAGGAGCCATCAGAATCAGACCCATCAGCTCCCCCTTCTGTCCAAAAGGTGTCTGTAAATAAGCCTAGCATGTTTTCAGTGTCCCCATGACCAGTGTTTTCTCTACCATGTGTGCGGCTAAGCATGTGTGTCTCCGGGACTAACTGGACCTCCGATGTGTGTGCAATTCTGTACATGTTCTCAGCTGGGGAGTAATGCAAGTTTTTATTCTGTGTGGACACCCAGTCCGTAGCCTCAATCCCTGCTATCACCATTGGACCCATGTTCTTTTCTTCGCCCCCACTCTGGACCAACACTGTGATGTGTGGGGCTGAGGTGTCACTGAGTGCATACAAAACCTGCAACTCCGGTGTCAACTCTCCAGCTGCCGCTACTCCTTGCTTCCCTGCATAGACTTCCCGAGCCTTCATAGTTGGGTTTCCATGAACCTCACTCTCATGTTCCAGGCCTTCCCACCGGAAGGTACAATGTTGTGAGTCCCCTGGTGGTGAGTACGGCTGCAGGACCTTGAACCAAGGTCCCCATTGTCATAATCATCCACTCTGCCCCACCAGAGTTCCGCTTCTTTTTCTAGTGTCTCTTTAGTCTCCAGTTGAATCATTTGGGGATTATTGTAGCCTTGTGTGGCACTTTTTTGCTGGGTCCCATCAGGGAACGTCACTATAATACAGTTTCTTGTCATTTGCATGGTTACATTCTGCGCACACAAAATGTCTCTTCCTACCAAGTTCACCGGGCAGGCAGTGGACACCAAAAATGATTGGTCAAAACAGAGTGATTTCCATTTACATGGAACTTGTATTGAAAGTGGCCACTCCTCCGATTGACCCGCAAATCCGATCACTGTTACGGTATTCCTTGATGGTGGTAGTGGCGTATTTATCGTGGAATACCTGGCTCCTGAGTCCAGCATTGCACATATAGTCTCTTCCATTTATTGTGAGAGTGACCATAAAATAAATGACAGGCATTAGCCCAATGTCCAGCCTGACCACAGTTGAAACAGTTATTATTTCTCTGTTTAAAGCCTCTGTTGCCCCCTACCTCCCCTCCCCACCGTCTTATCGGTTGGCTAACCCCTCCGTACGGTGGAGGCCCAGTTCTGGGCTGCTGACCCGCCTGCTGCGGGACATAAGGTTGAGGGAACTGGGCTTGAGGTGGTGCAAACGCGGCTTGCTGTGGCTGTTGATAGATCGGTGCATATGGATCTGCCAGAGGTGCTGGATAAGGACCATACAGGACGTAAGGTCTTCTGTTTTGGCCACGTTCACCCTTTCCCTGCTATCTTTTAGCTGTGTTTTAATTAATTGCAACTGTAGATTACCTACGTCTGTTCTATCCTTATCCCAACTGTCTTTGTTTTTATCTACATGGTGTTTCACCTGAGCTTTCCAGTGATCAAAGTTCATGTCTGTTAGCCCTACTGTCCCTTTTAGCTCAGTCTTTACGGTCTCAGGCACCGATGCTTCTATTGATCCTCTGAACAACAGTTCAGTCCTGTGATCCTCTCTTCCCCCAGTTTGTTGTTCCACAACTCTCTGATCCTACCTAAATAGGTGGTGGCACCACCGTAAGCTCCGTGGTTGCTACCTTCATTGGGTACTTATGTCTGAGCTGAGGCCACACATCACACACCCAGTGTGCTAATGGCTCTCCATCTGGCACATGTACTGTATCCGCCAACCCTTCTACTTGCTGCAGCTCCGCTAACGAGGCACAGGCTACAACAATTCTCCTAAAGTCTCCTAGCCCTGGTACACTTTCTGCACATTGCTCCAAACAACCGCACCTCCTTTTTCAATTTTAGGCAGTTTCTCTTTCAACATTGACACATCTGACAGGGCAAGGGGCGAGTGTTTTCTTTTCGCCATTATTTCTGTTTCGCCTTAAACCCCCCGGCACTGCAGGTGGCTCTACCGGAGTGCACTTCTCCTCTCTCTCCTGTTTACTCTGCTCTGTGACCTCCTGTCCCCATTCTGCTTCCTCCTCATCGTCTACCTCATCTCCTACCTCGTCATCTAACCCCATAGCTGCCCTTCGCTGGGTTAATATTGTAATCAGCTCGGAGGGACCTTCCTCTGCTGTTCTCCCTATACCTAAATTGGAGAAAATCGGCGTGGATCCTGTTATGGTTCTTCCTCTCACTACATCTTCCTTTCTCCTTACAGTTGTGTCTGGCCATCCTTGGGCTAGGATAGGTGATTCTGTTGGAAGGAGGGTGGCGCCTTTCTCCATATGACTCACCGTGTCTGTTAGGTAGTCTTTGATTAGTGACTCACCCTCTTTTACGTGGGCTGTGACTTGTAACAATCCCTTCTGAATAACCAACACCTGTGTCTCTCCTGGTTCTGTTGCTTTCCCTGGCATTAATAGCATCTGATGTGTGGGTGTGGCTGCCAGCATTCGCGCTACCTCTTCATACGCACTTGGAGTATGTGGGTGGCGATGTGGGGTGGACCTTACTGGTCCCTAGGTCTTTCGGGCAACATTCGTTGCCTGTTCCGATTTCCGTTTTTTCATTGTTTGCGGCATCTGCTTACCCATTATTGCTACATTCATTTCTCCCAGGAAAGTTCTACAATCTGTCAGAAATACCTCTGTCTTTTGCATTCTCTTCTTCTCTTTTCCACAAAATCTTCCGGCCACTGACAGCACCGCATGTGCTTGCTCTCTTCCTCTCTTAGCCATCTGAAGATGGCTCATTAAGTCTCTGCATGTTGGTGAGGGAGTTTTCTCCCCTCCAAACATGCCTCCCTCCAGTCCGTATACCTTTTTGCTGCACCTTTCTTATCTCCTTCTGGGGTTGTATCCATAAACTTCTGATATGTTCTCAGTAGGGTGTGCCTACTGGGCACTCTTTCCACACCTCTACCATGTTCTTAGTTTTCCCTCATCTGAACTGCTTAGGGAGGTTTTTTTTTCTCTTATTTTACTCATCTGTCTTTGATGAAGTCTGCACAAAGTTAGAACATTTTTACGAACATATTAGTAATTAAGACCCAAACTTCATTTTTTTTTACTGTTATATTTCAGCCGGTTCCCTTCCTATTGTACACTTCAACCACATACAGTGCCAACTGCGTCATTTAAAATCTGTGTCAAGAGGGAAATAAGAAAAATTGTGTCACAGTTCAAATACGTATGGACTGTATATGTTAACCATACCATTTTCATATTCTTTGGCCGGCATGACATTCTAATGCATGAGCGCACTGTTTTGTGCATCAACAGGCTCACTGGGGGACCTGTCCAAAGACGAGCTGAAAGACCGACTACAGGAAGCAAGTGAGGTAGGAGGAGTGAAGAAGGAAAAAAGAAAAAAGGCAAACTGTATTTTAAACTTTTGTAAGTGACGGTTCTGCGTTGTTGACAGGTGATAGACGTGTTATACTGTGAGCTAGAGGTGGCACAGCGTTA
Organism: Cyclopterus lumpus; assembly: GCF_009769545.1. Taxonomy (NCBI): domain Eukaryota; kingdom Metazoa; phylum Chordata; class Actinopteri; order Perciformes; family Cyclopteridae; genus Cyclopterus; species Cyclopterus lumpus. The sequence continues at coordinate 27,327,166 of NC_046974.1, forward strand.
CGTTGAAGGCAAATATGAAGCTCTGAAGATCTTGCAGGGGAAGGTAGAGCAGCACACACACACACACACACTGAAGCATCTTACGCCTCACTGTTCTGTCGTTCAGTGGGAATCCCAAGCAGGCGGCGGCCAGTATCCATCACGCTGTCCAGAATACAAATTATGCCCCTCCAATCGTTTCAAATGAGTCGTCACAGGCTTTTAAAGAGACTGAAGGAGTAGATTTAACAAAAGATGTAACCACTGTTGCGGTTCCTTCTGTCAATTTGAAAAAATAATATGATAGTAGGGTCCATGTTAAACATAAAAGATGACTATTGACTTTTCCCCAGTTCTGGTCTTCTTCTGGCCTCCAAGGATAACGCTGGTTATATTTGATGTGTTTCTTACTGCCAACAAGTCCCATGAAAAGACCAAAGACATGTTAGTCCTTCTTCCAATACTCTGTGTTTGTCCCACCGGTTCCTACTGAAGGTGCACATCTTTAAAAAAAGGCAAACGTTCAAATATATGTATTTTTTTCTGAGCACTAAAGTCAAAGAGAAGGAAGTAATACATGGAGATAAAAACCCACAAGGTCTGGACTTGGTTCAGCTGCTAAATGGGAACTGCGCTTCTTCACGCAGGCCATTCTTGACAAAGCCACGAGTCACACTAAAAGTCTGCTGCAGAAGACGGAGGCGGAAGCCACGGCTCTGGAGAAGGTAAGTAGAGGCTGCTCAAACAAGGGCTTGGTCTGTTTGCTTTCACCTTCAACAGCAGTGAGGAGCTCTTCCTGTTAACAACAACATGAAACATACGTGTAATGGAGCAGGACATGGTGGTACTCGAGTCACATGACTAGGAGTCACAAGTTGATGCATTTAGAGTCGACTTGGATGTAACACCAATGACTCGAGGCATCATTTGGACTTAGACGAGGGGCGACTGTGGCTCAGTGTTCTTCAATCAAAGGATCGGCGGTTTGATCCCCAGCTCCCCTAGTCCATCTGTCCTTGGGCAAGACATTTAACCCCCCAAAAACATTGCTCCTGTATGTGAATGTTGTATGCATGTTAAATAGTCCTGATGGGCAAATGGCACCTCCCATCATGGTAGCTCCTCCCATCAGCATGTGAATGGGTGACATGATGTGACATGATGACATGACTGCAGGGTCGTCCTTCAATCAGAGGATCAGTGGTTCTATGCCCGGCTCATGTTAATGTTTCCTTAGGCAAGACACTAAACCCTAAATGTCTCCCGTAGCTGTGCCTACAGTGTGTGAATGTTAATTAGTCCTGATTGGCAGATGGAACCTTAGCTCCTCCCATCAGTGTGTGAATGTGTGTGAATGTTAGTTACTCCTGATGGACAGGTGGAACCTTAGCCCCTCCCATCAGTGTATGAACGTGTGTGAATGTTAGTTACTCCTGATGGACAGGTGGGACCTTAGCCCCTCCCATCAGTGTGTGAACGTGTGTGAATGTTAGTTACTCCTGATGGACAGGTGGAACCTTAGCCCCTCCCATCAGTGTGTGAACATGTGTGAATGTTAGTCACTCCTGATGAACAGGTGGAACCTTAGCTCCTCCCATCAGTGTGTGAATGTGTGTGAATGTTAGTTACTGCTGATGAACAGGTGGAACCTTAGCTCCTCCCATCAGTGTATGAATGTTAGTTACTCCTGATGGACAGGTGGAACCTTAGCCCCTCCCATCAGTGTGTGAATGTGTATGAATGTTAGTTACTCCTGATGGACAGGTGGAACCTTAGCCCCTCCCATCAGTGTGTGAATGTGTGTGAATGTTAGTTACTGCTGATGAACAGGTGGAACCTTAGCCCCTCCCATCAGTGTGTGAACATGTGTGAATGTTAGTTACTCCTGATGGACAGGTGGAACCTTAGCCCCTCCCATCAGTGTGTGAACATGTGTGAATGTTAGTTACTGCTGATGGACAGGTGGAACCTTAGCCCCTCCCATCAGTGTGTGAACATGTGTGAATGTTAGTCACTCCTGATGAACAGGTGGAACCTTAGCTCCTCCCATCAGTGTGTGAATGTGTGTGAATGTTAGTTACTGCTGATGAACAGGTGGAACCTTAGCTCCTCCTATCAGTGTATGAACGTGTGTGAATGTTAGTTACTCCAGATGGACAGGTGGAACCTTAGCCCCTCCCATCAGTGTGTGAACATGTGTGAATGTTAGTTACTGCTGATGGACAGGTGGAACCTTAGCCCCTCCCATCAGTGTGTGAACATGTGTGAATGTTAGTTACTGCTGATGGACAGGTGGAACCTTAGCTCCTCCCATCAGTGTGTGAACATGTGTGAATGTTAGTTACTCCTGATGGACAGGTGGAACCTTAGCTCCTCCCATCAGTGTGTGAACATGTGTGAATGTTAGTTACTGCTGATGGACAGGTGGAACCTTAGCCCCTCCCATCAGTGTCTGAATGTGTGTGAATGTTAGTTACTGCTGATGAACAGGTGGAACCTTAGCTCCTCCCATCAGTGTATGAATGTGTGTGAATGTTAGTTACTGCTGATGAACAGGTGGAACCTTAGCTCCTCCCATCAGTGTATGAACGTGTGTGAATGTTAGTTACTCCTGATGGACAGGTGGAACCTTAGCCCCTCCCATCAGTGTCTGAATGTGTGTGAATGTTAGTTACTGCTGATGAACAGGTGGAACCTTAGCTCCTCCCATCAGTGTATGAACGTGTGTGAATGTTAGTTACTCCTGATGGACAGGTGGAACCTTAGCTCCTCCCATCAGTGTGTGAATGTTAGTTACTGCTGATGAACAGGTGGAACCTTAGCTCCTCCCATCAGTGTGTGAATGTGTGTGAATGTTAGTTACTCCTGATGGACAGGTGGAACCTTAGCCCCTCCCATCAGTGTCTGAATGTGTGTGAATGTTAGTTACTGCTGATGGACAGGTGGAACCTTAGCTCCTCCCATCAGTGTATGAACGTGTGTGAATGTTAGTTACTCCTGATGGACAGGTGGAACCTTAGCTCCTCCCATCAGTGTGTGAATGTTAGTTACTGCTGATGAACAGGTGGAACCTTAGCTCCTCCCATCAGTGTATGAATGTTAGTTACTCCTGATGGGCAGGTGGAACCTTAGCCCCTCCCATCAGTGTGTGAATGTGTGTGAATGTTAGTTACTGCTGATGGACAGGTGGAACCTTAGCCCCTCCCATCAGTGTCTGAATGTGTGTGAATGTTAGTTACTGCTGATGAACAGGTGGAACCTTAGCTCCTCCCATCAGTGTATGAACGTGTGTGAATGTTAGTTACTCCTGATGGACAGGTGGAACCTTAGCTCCTCCCATCAGTGTGTGAATGTTAGTTACTGCTGATGAACAGGTGGAACCTTAGCTCCTCCCATCAGTGTGTGAATGTGTGTGAATGTTAGTTACTCCTGATGGACAGGTGGAACCTTAGCCCCTCCCATCAGTGTCTGAATGTGTGTGAATGTTAGTTACTGCTGATGGACAGGTGGAACCTTAGCTCCTCCCATCAGTGTATGAACGTGTGTGAATGTTAGTTACTCCTGATGGACAGGTGGAACCTTAGCTCCTCCCATCAGTGTGTGAATGTTAGTTACTGCTGATGAACAGGTGGAACCTTAGCTCCTCCCATCAGTGTATGAATGTTAGTTACTCCTGATGGGCAGGTGGAACCTTAGCCCCTCCCATCAGTGTGTGAATGTGTGTGAATGTTAGTTACTGCTGATGGACAGGTGGAACCTTAGCCCCTCCCATCAGTGTGTGAATGTTAGTTACTGCTGATTGACAGGTGGAACCTTAGCCCCTCCCATCAGTGTGTGAATGTGTGTGAATGTTAGTTACTGCTGATTGACAGGTGGAACCTTAGCTCCTCCCATCAGTGTGTACTGGGTGAATGATGACAAGTAGTGTTAAAGTGCTTTGAGTGGTCGACGATTGTAATAAAGTTAAGTTTAAGTCTTGACTCCATCCAAGAGTGACTTGAATATCCATATTGAGCAGCTTTCTTGCTAGTAGCTTAGTGGGCTAACTGGCTAATGGCTTCACCTAAGCTGGTTTGGAACAGCAGTGCACGATTAGGTATCATCACCCACGTAGTTTCTGTAACTGGACTGAAAAAGCAATCTAATTTCCCTCATATTCAATGTGGTCACAGTGCGTCCCGGACCACTTCTGGAGGTGGTTTGGCCGACCGGATCACAATCTGTCCTCGATGCTTTTGAGGGTTTTTCACGTGGTTGAGTACTATATCCCAACGCCTTTTGATCTGTTTCATCTGGTGCCTCCGTCTCTCGCAGGAGGTGAACAGACTGCAGTGGGAACTCAGCTTCAACCAGGTCCAGATGAAGAAGTCTCAGCAATCCTGGGAAGAGAAACACAACGGGTTGGATTGACTCCACATTCACCCATGTCTGTGATATTCTCATTGGTTTATGACTTAAATAATGTTGTTGTTGTTTTCAGAATGTTGAGTGAGAACAAGACTCTGACCACCAACCTAGAGGAAAGAGAGAGCGAGATCCAGCAGCTCCGGGCCAAGAATTCCGGTAAATACGTAATAATGTAGAATAATGTTCAGGTCACCAAACCTCATGCAGCTCCCAACCCTCGATGGCCGACTCCTCCTACCTTCCCCCTGTCAGAATGGGCTTCTAAATAACTGACTGAATAATCTCAACGCCAGGTTAAAACCGTACCTCGTGGCCTTCATCACAAATGGAATTGATTTGTCCGTCTTCACGGACATCACGTGTGTTTGTGTGTTTGCAGCTTGTAGTCGGCAGTGCTCAGAGCTTCTCTCCATGCTGAGTGTGAAGGAGCGGAGAGTTTACCAAGGAATCAAGTCTCAATACAGCCCAGAGAGAGACGCCGGTGTGCTGGAGGTGAGAGAGCCCCAAGCAACATCACAGAGGGAGAGAGCAAGCTCAAAGTCGGGTCTGGAATCCAGACCGAGGCTTTGCATTCAGTCCAGTTACTGTGTTGTGTCCGAACCACTGAGCACGTCTTCCTCTCAAAGCCAGCAGCACGTTAAGCTGGATGATTTTACGTGATGAAAACTCAATGCTCTTCAGTGTCCTTCAGTGTAAAGGTCTTGTGTGCGTTAAAAAAGAATCCGTCAGATTTAAAACCGTTGCACATATTGTTCACAATACGAGGCAGAACTGAATGACTCAGTGGGTTCAGTGGATCTGCTCCTCCCGAACCCAGCGACTTACACTCTTTGTTCTGCGGCCATCCCCCGACTCACTGCTGTTCCACAATCACCTGCCACAAGCCGTCTCTCAATGGAGTTCTGAATCCAAGTAGAAAAGTATTTTCTAAACCGTTGGATTATTATTTTAATTTTAATATTTCTTACCTGTTTGGAATCCTCTCAATAAAAACCATGAGAGAAGTGTGGAGGGGAAATGTCTCATAAACATAACTACACACTGTTGCTAATAATAATTCACTGTTTTAGAAGCAACTCAAATGTTTCTTATTGTTAAAAGAAAAGTGGACTTTTAAAGAGGTTACATCCATAGTGTTTTACTTAGTAAATACCATGTTCTTGCCCTCAGGAGCTGAGTGAGCGCTGGTCTTCATCTGCTCTGTGTTGTTTCCAGCTGGCGGCTTTGGGGGCCTGTCGGTGTCTCGGTGTGGCTGAAGCTTGTCCGTGCAGCCGGACCGCTGCCGCCAGCAGGAAGCAGCTCGTCCAGCTGCAACAGGAGGTGAACGATGACGTGGAACCGCGACAAGCTCCGCCCTGTTCCTCCTGTTTAAAAAGAAAAAAACTAATGTTAATACTAATGTTAATTGGTCATTTTATTTACCATGTGTGTGTGTGTGTTCCAGCTGGATGCTCAGTGTTTGAGGAGGGAGGAGGCGTCGATGGTTGCGGATGCTTTCCGCATTGCCTTCGAACAGCAGCTGAGTAAACGAAGTGAGCACTTCCTGCTGCTGGCCGACAGCAACATCCTGAAAGCCCATCACTGCAAGGCTGAAGGCAAGTGTGTGTGTGTGTGTGTGTGTGTGTGTGTGTGTGTGTGTGTGTGTGTGTGTGTGGTTACACGGTACGTAGTGATCGGCTGTTTTACTTCTATATTATGTCTTGTGGAAGGAAAACTTTTATTTTACTACTTTTGTCTATTTGCATCTGTAGATTTCTCCTAAATTCAACAAAAATGACCATTAGATAACGTCTCATTTGTATATTTAAACATTACATTTTGGGAAACTTGTAATACAAAAATGTATTATCTTAGACGTAAGTAATCAACTGGGGACATTTCAAAGTGATATTTATTAGTTCATATTTGTACCCTATCCACCTGTAGAGTCTTCAAAATGTTTGTAATTTTAAAAACCTTGCTTTTAAAAATGTGTGTGGCTGTTGGCAGTATTTTCAGATTCATGGAGTGATCCAAAGAAATATCTAAAAATCCTTTGCCTCTAATATGGTTCAAGAATCTTGAACCTGGCTTTATATACTCTATATCTTCAGATTTCTGATAAAGGATTGCTTCATTTGAATATTAAAACATGACCTTTCATAAATCATGCTCTTGATGTGGGGCAGCTTCGTGGTGACCTGTGAGTTAAACGTACCCTGCTCACCTGTCAACATGACACACACTCGGAGCTCAAGTCGTTCAAATTGAATGTCATTTAAGAGTTAAATCTCTTCCCCCCCAAATGTGAACAGATCCCAGAAATATGTGACCAAAGAAAATGACCACAGGAAGAGTCCAGATCGAGTTAAAGCCGACGGTTTACGTTGTCCCTGGTTACCTCACGACGCACGAGCCCCCTTGACTCCACTGCCTCTACCTTACATGAATGAATGAACCATTTACATGAATGAATGAACCATTTACATGAATGAATGAACCTTTTACATGAATGAATGAACCTTTTACATGAATGAATGAATGAACCATTTACATGAATGAATGAACCATTTACATGAATGAATGAATGAACCATTTACATGAATGAATGAACCATTTACATGAATGAATGAATTAACCTTTTACATGAATGAATGAACCATTTACATGAATGAATGAATGAACCATTTACATGAATGAATGAATGAACCATTTACATGAATGAATGAATGAACCATTTACATGAATGAATGAACCATTTACATGAATGAATGAATTAACCTTTTACATGAATGAATGAACCATTTACATGAATGAATGAACATTTTACATGAATGAATGAATGAACCTTTTACATGAATGAACCTTTTACATGAATGAATGAATGAACCATTTACATGAATGAACCTTTTACATGAATGAATGAACCTTTTACATGAATGAATGAATGAACCTTTTACATGAATGAATGAACCTTTTACATGAATGAATGAATGAACCATTTACATGAATGAACCTTTTACATGAATGAACCTTTTACATGAATGAATGAATGAACCATTTACATGAATGAATGAATGAACCTTTTACATGAATGAATGAACCTTTTACATGAATGAATGAATGAACCTTTTACATGAATGAATGAATGAACCTTTTACATGAATGAACCTTTTACATGAATGAATGAATGAACCATTTAAATGAATGAACCTTTTACATGAATGAATGAACCTTTTACATGAATGAATGAATGAACCTTTTACATGAATGAATGAACCTTTTACATGAATGAATGAATGAACCATTTACATGAATGAACCTTTTACATGAATTAACCTTTTACATGAATGAATGAATGAACCATTTACATGAATGAATGAATGAATGAACCTTTTACATGAATGAACCTTTTACATGAATGAATGAACCATTTACATGAATGAATGAATGAACCATTTACATGAATGAATGAATTAACCTTTTACATGAATGAATGAATGAACCATTTACATGAATGAATGAACATTTTACATGAATGAATGAATTAACCTTTTACATGAATGAACCTTTTACATGAATGAATGAATGAACCATTTACATGAATGAACCTTTTACATGAATGAATGAACCTTTTACATGAATGAATGAATGAACATTTTACATGAATGAATGAATGAACCATTTACATGAATGAACCTTTTACATGAATGAATGAATGAACCATTTACATGAATGAACCTTTTACATGAATGAATGAACCTTTTACATGAATGAATGAATGAACCTTTTACATGAATGAATGAACCTTTTACATGAATGAATGAATGAACATTTTACATGAATGAATGAATGAACCATTTACATGAATGAACCTTTTACATGAATGAATGAATGAACCATTTACATGAATGAATGAATGAACCTTTTACATGAATGAATGAACCTTTTACATGAATGAACCTTTTACATGAATGAATGAATGAACCTTTTACATGAATGAATGAACCTTTTACATGAATGAATGAATGAACCTTTTACATGAATGAATGAATGAACCTTTTACATGAATAAACCTTTTACATGAATGAATGAATGAACCATTTACATGAATGAATGAATGAACCATTTACATGAATGAATGAATGAACGTTTTACATGAATGAATGAATGAACCTTTTACATGAATGAACCTTTTACATGAATGAATGAATGAACCTTTTACATGAATGAATGAACCTTTTACATGAATGAATGAACCTTTTACATGAATGAATGAATGAACCTTTTACATGAATGAATGAATGAACCTTTTACATGAATGAACCTTTTACATGAATGAACCTTTTACATGAATGAATGAATGAACCTTTTACATGAATGAACCTTTTACATGAATGAACCTTTTACATGAATGAATGAATGAACCTTTTACATGAATGAACCTTTTACATTATTTTACATGAATGAACCTTTTACATTATATTACATGAATGAATGAACCTTTTACATTACATGAATGAACCTTTTACATTACATGAATGAACCTTTTACATTACATGAATGAATGAACCTTTTACATGAATGAACCTTTTACATGAATGAACCTTTTACATGAATGAACCTTTTACATGAATGAACCTTTTACATGAATGAATGAATGAACCTTTTACATGAATGAACCTTTTACATGAATGAACCTTTTACATGAATGAATGAATGAACCTTTTACATGAATGAACCTTTTACATTATTTTACATGAATGAACCTTTTACATTATATTACATGAATGAATGAACCTTTTACATTACATGAATGAACCTTTTACATTGCATGAATGAACCTTTTACATTGCATGAATGGAACCGTCAGAGGAAGCATCTGTCTTGTCCCTCCAGGTGCCAACAGGAGTTCTTTGATCAGTGTGAGCCAGAGGCTGAGAGGGCTGCTGTCCTCCAAGATGCCCGATGATCTCCCAGAGACTCTCTCCAGACTGCTGGACTTGGTTAGTGTCTCTGAACATCTGCAGGCCGGTTCCCTAGAGATCACGTGATAGAGAGGCGAGGGCTGAACGGGACACTCTACTTCCTCTTCAGCTTCCTTTTAGTATAAACAGGAAGCTAATCCGTGCACTCCGAAATCTTACACCAACGAGGAAGGAAATATTTAAATGCCTTTTATTATAGTGGCTCAATCTTCTCGATCTAGATACCTGAATTCTCTTGGTTGGGATCAGCGACTTCCTCAATGCGATCCGCCATTTATTAAATATCTTTTTTCGATTTCAGTGGAAAAACAGATTCTTCAATTTGAGCATCGTTGAACAACTGCAAAAAAGCCAGAGAAATTATGTTCAAATAAAACCTGAGATACTTGTTTTTCCTTCCCGATACTGGTTCCAACACCTGAACTTGCGTATTGTCTGATACAAAGAACCGAGGTGATACCAGCGAGTTTTACTTGCCGAAGAGTAAGCCATCGTACTTCTTTCTCATCTCTGCCGAGTTGTTGTTGTTTTTAATAATAATAATAATACATTTTATTTATATAGCGCTTTTCAAAATGCTCAAAGTCGCTTGTCGTCGGTTGTTCCTGTGTAGCGTAAATGAGCTAATAAATGATAAGAGAACGTGATATTGGACCGGTGAGTAGACTCGCTGTTTCAGGCTGCATCGGAGGCACTTCTGATTCTGGTATCGCAACATCTCTTCAAAACTCCAAGCTTTCAGTTTAAAGTTGGGGAGTGGGAGTCGGCCATTAGGATTAAGGCTGTGTTACAGTGTGGAAGCTTTCATAGGAGTCTTCTTCTTGTCAGCTTCTTCTTAATATCTTTTTTGCTCACAGTCAAAAGAAGTAATAAGGAAGAACATTACATTAGAAAAAAAACTAAATAAAGTGCTGGAGAAATATACAAAAGTTTTAAAGTTGGCCTTTGGTTGTTAGTTCAACAGTGATCAGCACGCACGCTCATCTTTAAGTGGACTTACAGGAAGTCCTCTGGCAGAGCTTCCTGTGTTCTTGAACGCGTCGGTAACTTGTTCTTCATCCATCTGTTTGCGATCCAAACCATCGTTGACCTTCCAGCATGAAGTGTAGACCACCTCTCAGGTCTCTGGTTTGAGAGTCTGAGCTGAAGCTCGTAGAAGGTTGTTATCGTTACTCACTGCCGCTGTGTTTCCTGTCGCAGCTGAACGACAAGGACGAGGCGCTGGCCCACCAGAGGAAGGTGAGCATCATGTTAGCCCACAGCGCAGAGGAGCTGCAGAGACGCTTGAGTCTAGGTTCACACTGCGGGCCACCGGACCCATCGGAGGACCGGAGCCGGTCTCGGCAAACCTCCGACGTACAGGAGTCCGAGACGCAACCACAAGTCCCGCCAGAGGCCAACGTCCAAGCCCGGCATCGGCTGGAGCTGCTTAAGTCCAGGACTGAACCGCGGGAGCCGTCGGCCACGTCGCAGTCCGTAACCCTGCCACCGCCCAACCACAAGAGCCACGGGTCTGAAATCCAACAATCAGACCATCCAGAGTCCTGATCCACCTGCAGGATCTACCTGGTTTCCATGGCTCGCTGCCGTCACCGTTTGGTTCTAAAGAACCGGGGCAGACGTGGACATCCGTGATGTCACACAGGTGCTGTACCTGAAGGAACGCTATGAAGAGCACGCGACTCGCCGCTGCAGCAACACCCAAATCCTCAGAGAGGAAGGGTATATTCTTTTTATTTTTACTGACTACTAGATTTATATCTGGTAAAACACAACATTAAGATATAAAATGTTCATTATCAATTTCCCAAGCATTGTTGAACTGTTATTGATAAGAAGAAATGAAGGCCGGTTTCTGTCCAGTGGTTTGGGTTTGGGTCAGGAGCAGGAAGGGTCCTGGTCTCCGTTAAGGAGCGACTTGCTTCCTGCAAAACGCTCGACCAGAACAGGAAGACGTACGGAGAGTGAGAAAAGAATCATAACTCTGGTCTAAGGTTTCTCTTCTGTGTTTATGACTTCAGAACTAGTGGAAACCATTTTTGCCAGGATAGTGTTTTGTATAAAATATTGTGGCAGGTGTTTTGTTGTTGTTGTTGTTGTTGTTGTTGTTGTTGTTGTTGTTGTCAGAGTAGTTATTATTCCAGGTTAGATTTTTTATTTTTGTTGCTGATACTGTACTGGAACCATAAATCTTTCAGAAGATATCTGTTCTTGTATCTTTTTCTTTCTTTGTATCTTTGGATATAGAACATGTTGGTGGTGTTAATTATTCCCTTAGTTTATGTAGTGAATTTACACAAAGGGACCAGGGACCCCGAACAGAGGAGAACGCTTTCCAAGAACACTGATGAAGCACATACTTAATACCTTTGTTCTCTTAATGGCATATTAACTATAGACGATAAACAGAAACACATTTCAATGTGAATCATGACATCACCACTGTAAGAGCCCAATTCAATTTGCAGTAAAATATTTATTTGCATTTACATGTTGATGTCGTTATCATTTGTTATTGTAAGAAATCCATGTGAGTGACAGACCGCCGTCACACTAATCACACTTTGCGACAGTTTCACAACACGGGCTTCTGTGGAATGTGGATTATGTAATGGAACACATTGTGCATGAACCCTGTGGACCTTTGAGTGTGTCGAGAACAATGCTGATACTTTTAGGAAGAAGCAAAGTTGTTTTCACCAACTTTAAAATATAGCATCAATAAAACCTAAAAATAAAAACCTAGGATTGTTGTTCGAAAGTAAAAGGTGCAAGTGTTGAGGCGGTCCGAAAGATGAAGGGTACCGGAGTGTAAGTCAATGAGAACATGACGAAGACAAATGGTGACGTAGCCTGGAATGGGCGTATCCTAAGAAGGCAAAACCAAATTCAAGCAACATGGACAAGGAATGGAAAAGTCTTCTTAAAGTGAAACGGACCACCAGAGCAAGCCAAGGTGGATCAATATAAGTGATCATTTCTATAACCAGGCTATAGTGTATACATGTATCAAGGCAAGGAACGACACCAGTAGAAGACTAAGACATTACAACATTCTGAAATCTTTTTTATTTTATTTTAGTCATGTCATAAAAACTGAATGTAGCTTGAAGAGAGAATTTCTGCACGTCTTATTTCTAAATAGATTCTTGTTTTTCCTAAAATGACATAACTATTTATCAGCAGAAACTGAGTATAATGTTCTTTCAGAAAATGAACATGTCCTAGTGATCTCATTCCTATTGTTGTGATCCTACATCATTTAAAGGTTTGGCGTATGTGAGCCTTCCTGTAAATTAGTAAGATTAAGCACATAAACTAGGAGATAACTGAGGCTTTAACTTAAAAACAACAGCTGGGATGAGGTGCACGCTGATGATCCCACTCATTAAGTTATACAATAAGCACGGTCCTATTAGACGCTGCAGGTAAAGGAGAACACAGAATGAGGAATACTATAATAAAATATTTAAAATAATAATCAAAGGACATGGAAAGTAATAAATCATATCTGAAATAAATGCTACAAATCTCTGATGCCACTGTGGACGATTTCAAAAGCATTGTTGATTATTTTAATGACTATTTTGTGGGTTGATAACGTTATTAAGGATAATATAAATTCCATGTTTTGTGGGGTAAATGAAGTTGATATAATTGAAACTGTAAACAAACTGTTGTTAAATTATTAAAATGTGTCATTTTTGTTGATGATAAACACTTTTTGAAGGAACTTTTGTTTGCTATTGAAAGTGAGCTAGAAATGGTCAAAACTGGGTTTGATTACATTATCTCCTAATATAAAGAAAACAAAAATGATGGTTTTAGGAAATCAAAAACAATTAGATTGTCATGGCCTCTGCTGTGTCCCCCCACCTCCGTGTGTCCTTACTAGTATTCCCTTACTTGTGTCTCTTTTTTGTGTGTGTGTGTGTGTGTGTGTGTGTGTGTGTGTGTGTGTGTGTGTGTGTGTGTGTGTGTGTGTGTGTGTGTGTGTGTGTGTGTGTGTGTGTGTGTGTTTTTTGCTGGGGCGTGGCTCTTTCCCTCCTGTTGCCAATTGACCTGCACACCTGCAACTCATCCACCAGTTGATCTTCCCCAGCTCTTTAGTTCTCACATGTGGTCCTCTGGGGGAGGGGGGGACTTTATTTAAATGATCCAAACAGTGTATTAAAGATTGTGATAGGGCATAATCCAGATTGTATAATGAAATATATACAATACCTGCTGTATCATATTTGAAAACGATTTTACTATAAAATAGGAACAAAACATTAAATAATCATAGGTTGCTTCAATACACTAACTATTCATATTGAAATATTAGTAACAATATAAATGGTATTCTTACCGTAACTTTTTAAAAATTGGCAGATTTCCCTCGAAAAAACGAATGAGTAACTCTGGCTGCTGCTATTTTGGAAACATGCCTGCTACTGCCTACAGTGCATGGAAAGTCCACCAGATTCTCAGGAAAGTATTGCTACATAAACTTTTCTTGTTTCACAACAATGGCGGTTCCATCACCATCTAAATAACGAACCAAAAGGCTTGAACGGCCTTAGCCCGGCCACCTGATTCTTCTTTAACATGGTTGTCATCTCCTCACATTCTGCTATGTTTCATCTACAGTACGCCATCAGAGATGATGGCGTCTCCAGACAGGACCTGTACATGTGTCTGAACACGTCATGAGGCTACAACCCGTATAGCCAAGCTGACCCAACAAAACAAAATGTGCCATCAGTCAACCCCAGAAGTAAACGTGTTGAATACACGGCGTAACGCGCACGACGCAGCTTTTAAACTGAAGGCTATCGACGTGGCCGTACTCTGACCTTTGACCTTTTTAGACATTCTATAATCTGACCTTTGACCTTTTTAGACATTCTATACTGTGACCTTTTACCTTTTTAGACATTCTATAATCTGACCTTTGACCTTTTTAGACATTCTATACTTTGACCTTTTACCTTTTTAGACATTCTATACTGTGACCTTTTACCTTTTTAGACATTCTATAATCTGACCTTTGACCTTTTTAGACATTCTATACTGTGACCTTTTACCTTTTTAGACATTCTATACTATGACCTTTGACCTTTTTAGACATTCTATACTCTGACCTTTTACCTTTTTAGACATTCTATACTTTGACCTTTTTAGACATTCTATACTTTGACCTTTTTAGACATTCTATACTTTGACCTTTTTAGACATTCTTTAATCTGACCTTTGACCTTTTTAGACATTCTATAATCTGACCTTTTACCTTTTTAGACATTCTATACTATGATGTTTTTGTACACCCTACACTAAGACATAGTTTATTATTGTTCTCAAACACACTACTTTGATGACTTTTCTGACACATTATAGTATAAAAAGTCAAACTGAGAATAATAAGACCAAAGTCATTCAACAAACTTTGATATGACTTTTAGAATACCTTTTTTTCTTATCTTATACATTTTAATGACCTTTTTCGGAATACTATTTTATGACTTCTTTCACTTTTATGACTTCAAAATTGGATCACACAGCAGATGTAAAAGGAGATCAGCAGCAGAAGCAAAACAACTGACTTGGACAGTTTTGCCAGTCAGTTTGAACAGACCGTAACATTTTTAACAAAAGGCCCTGAGCAGAAGCCCCTCGGTGACCCAGCCATGACTAAAGGTCAATAAGTGAATGTGTGTGTTTTTAAAATGTTTAATAATGTTGGTGGACAGAGAATGGCTCGCATTAGTTTCCTTTAATGACAGCGTGATTAAAGGAAGTGACCAGCTGAGGGCAGTGTTTGTCTACACATCCCTCAGGACGGCTGGTTTAATCCATCATGGTGCATCTGACTGATCCATTCATGTAACTGTGTTTTCAGCTTCCAGCAACAACACAACAACAACTCTTGGAGTTCATGTCAGGCTCAGATTAACACTAATTCAGCTACTGCGTACAGATGGAACAAACTTCTTGACCATCTCAAATATACCACAACCCTAGCCACGAAAATAAAAGCCCTTTCTCTTGATTGGTTTCTATACTGCACGGTTTGTTAATGTAATATAATGTAATTATTAATTAGTTCCATGTTTTATTGGTTATTGTTTTTATATGTCTTTCTAATGCTTTTAAATACCCTTGCAATGCCTGTGTTTAAAATATGCTATATCATTTTAGATGTCTTACCTTCCTTTTAGGGGAGGAAGCAGATTGTTATGGTTAGAGTTTGGGGAATTCTTTATTTTTTTTATGGAGGATGAGTTTTAAGACCATCCTTCCAATTGGAAACGGTTGTGTGGGCCAGTTCAACAGTCACACGGTCTGTCATCTTGTTTCTCTTGACCTCTTCGGGTGTGTTGGGCACTCTGGTCCCACAGTGGCCAGCGGTGCCCTGAAGAAAAGCGAGCTAAAATCAATCCGGGTCAGCTGCTCAGACTTCAGTTGGTCAATAGCTCAACAGGAAAGGCCCCCCAAAAATAGGTGTCTTTGTTTGTCTACTGCAAATAGATGGAGCAACAATACAGCTGACACAAAGCCTAAAGGTGCAATGGGCGTAAAGACTAGTCTTGAGGAAGGGCTTTAACTACAGTGTGTAATAACACCGATATGCCCTATAGATGGAGTTTGCTAACCTCAGACATTATTTTTAAATGTTGGTGCAGTTTAATGAAACATTTTAGTCCAGTTTATGTTATGCTGGTGTAAACACTGACTTTACATTTAGTGTGGACTGAACATCTGTCCTAGCCTGCTTATGTAACTGTCTGAATTCTTTACTCAATGCTAACTCTAAGCTGGTAAATCCGAATGTCTGGACCTTTACATTTGCATGCTCGTGGACCGTATGGACATGTTCTCAGAAGGTCTACAGAAGGTTGTCCAAATAAAGCCTGCAAGGGTCCTTATGCAGACTTCCTGAGACTTAATATAATGTGTTAATATTTAGATAATCAAATTAAGGGGATAGCTTGACAGTGCATATCAACCTGTAGCTAAATTGTATTCATTCATTCATTGATTTATCCTTTGATATCTGTTACAGTATGTACAGCAGCACCCTTCGCATCTTGCATCAATTACCAACGTCAATGCATTCAGAAGGAGACTTTGAGATGGGTTAGGGGCTCAGGAACTTGAGTCTGTATCCATGGAAGGGATTGAGGGGATTACCCTCTCGTGGCCTATTTAATCCCCTCGGTCCAGTGCCCTTTCAGACAGGAAACACGTCACGGTATATGTGACTGTTTGTGAGGGCTCAATTCAGCCATTGATACTCGGGCTGTTTTCATACATTATTTGCACTTATAGCCATGAAAATGAATGCAGTATAATTTGTATCATACATCCACATAATAATGAGCTAGGAAGTTCAAGTGACATCGCTATGAGCAAGTGAAGCAAATAAGACAGTCAGTCATCACAAGTCTGGTGTCATGACAGCAATGGCTGGATTCCTTTCATCAGCTTATGGCTGCTTCCCTAATTGATACCCAGGAATTGAACTGCATTACCAGAGCCACTGTATCATTTTCATTGCCCACATCTGCCCCATTAGCTTTAGATAATGGCAAAGCTTTTCACACTTGGGGTGGCCCACGAGCCATTTGACCCATTTGCATCTGTAGGTCCTTGAAGCGCTGAGCATCAGTGATTGCAGGCATTTTGGGAATTGGACTGACAGCGAGCAAATAGACAGAATAAGAACTGAATGGTGATAGCAGCTTATTCCAATGACCAAACACATTATACAATGGCAATTCATGCTCAGTAAAAGTAATATCAAGTCCAATGAGAAAAGAGATGAACTTCTTTTATACTTATTGTAGAAGTGACTGATGTGGAACCACTGGACCATAGCTGTCAGCCTCTTTCCGTCTGACTTTCTGAACCTTCTTTTCTTTAGATTTCTCTTCGACGCAACACATTTACAGCATTGTTCTGGATCAGCTTGTTCCAACCACACACTGAAGCATGACCATGACACATGGCACACACCAGATGTAGTGTTTTCTTTATGTGGCAAGATGTTCAGATGTGGAGGTTGTGCATCTGACTATTGTGCAGAAGACTGGAGTCTGCATCCCAACACAGGGCCTGCAATTAATAGTTGCCCTTTTATTAACCATGAACATGAATTTCATGGTTAATAAAAAGGCATGTTGTAGTTTCCTTGCCTTTAGCCATACTAATTATGGTTAAATAACTGACATTTCAGTTGAAACATTGGCTTTGTAACTGTAAAGATCAGCGTCAATAATAATTGTTCTTGTTATTTTCAGTATAGCAAAGTATGAACTTTATATTCATCGCATTGCTGAATCATTGATGTTCAAGCTGCATTTTAATGTTGCTGCTGGTTGAGGGGGGAGATGATTTAAACTCATTTAAAACACTTGAGCCATCCTCATGACGACAGAGCAGACTTCGAGATGCTGGTCAAAGCCCGGATAAAGCTTGGAAGTGGACTCTGGGTAAAGATTATTATTATCAAAGTAATGAGGCATACGATTCAAAATGCACTTAATGACAAGTACCTCAACATTGCACTGTACTACAGTAGAGTACAACTAATTAAAATAATGCCATGGGACAGTGTCAAAAATGTGACAAAATATCTTGAGACCTCTTTTGAAAATAACTGTTGTGATTTGCATAATGTTGTCGAGATGTTCTTATTTATTTTCGCAGTCCCCTGGGACTCTTAATCCAGTGAATAACAGCTTTTTCTTCTGTCGCGTCCTTTGTGTGGAATGAAATGTGCCGCGCTGAATGGCCGGCCACAGGCAGACCTGACCCGGCTCTGGGTCTCGGCCCCGCTCCTCCTCTGCACCGAGCAGCAGGAACAAAAGAGGAGCCCAGGCTGCCGGCGGAGGCTTTTTGGGCCGCCTGCGTCCTCGGGGCGCTTTATGTGGGGCAGCGTTGCCTCCGAGACTTTCATTTCTTTTTTTTGTGGCACTGTAGAAAATATTGACATTCCCTAAGCTTTTGACCCTGCGCCATATTGATTGGAGCTTAAGCTACACGACTGGACCCTGATCAGAGCTGCTCCATGGTATTGGCGTGATTAATTAAAAAGAAAATGTTTTTTAGTATGGCTGGCTGCATGGAGAGTGGCAGCAGCAGTGAGAGCACGAGAGAGAGGGGGGAGGGGGCGGTACACACACACACACACACAGACACACACACGCTGATTGGCACACTGCAGTGACTGCTGGGTGAAGGGAGGTGTATGAAAAACATTAACCCACAAAGCACTGCTGGGTTTTGACAGATTCCTGCTCCAGGGCGGCTGAATTTATGAGCCATTACTCCTGCCGGCCCGGGATCTAGTTGGTGCATTATGTTCCATGTCATCCGCCATTAGTGGAGTAGTGACTGACATCCATTGAGAAAGCCAATGCTCTCTCACACTGGCCTGGCTGATGGAGACTAGGATGTAGCCACATTGTTGTTTTGTTTTCCACCCCCCTTCTCTTTTACTTGTGCATCCAGTTGAGTTCATGCCTGCAGTAATCAGGGGACAATACTGCAACCTCCAAGCCCTCACAGCAGCCATTGTGCTCTACAGTAGGCTCCAGCTGGCCTGGTTCCACTCAGCTTTTTTGGGACACTCTGGACTTGAGTTACATGAGAAGGATTTCCTTATATTCATACTATAAAAAAGGTGTTGCACAAGCTCAACTGAAGCATAACTGGGGAAATGCAAATTCAATGAAATGATTGAGGTGTAATTGTTCCCTGAAGAAATCTCCTGGACAAAATGATGGAATTTGAAACTAACCATGTAAAAACAGAAACACCGTTCGGAGTTGGTAGTAATTTCCAAAGGAAAATGCATGAAGGAGAATTTCTACATAATATGACTGTTAATATACAATATTGATATTATGGAAAAAACTTGAGGGAGGTCTATTTATATCTATATATATATATATATGTATATACGTATATCTAACTAGATATAGTGGAAACCTACGCAATGGCCCCAATACAGAGCTTCAGGGTACAATCCGAGAATAAATCATTGTAAAAAAATCTAAATTAGAGGGATTAGAAATAGGACCTATAAAAAAAAAAAAGTAAACAGTTAATGTTCATGGTCTCACCATCAAAACAAACAAGTCTTCCATGGCAGTGCACGTTTGCTCAAGCCACAGCAGAGCAGTGGAGCCCCTCCCAGCCCGTCTGTCCTCATTAGCCTACACTCTAAATAGCTCCTAAATGTGAGGACAGAGGTTAATAATGGCATTCAGTCCCGTCTGTTGTTGTTTACACAGTGCTTGGGGAAGGTCAATGTATTGACCTATCTGGATATGGGAGCATGCATGACAAAACGCTGACAAATAATCTGTGTGGCCTTGATGTTCCATTAAATGATCGATTCAGAGCTGGTTTGGGAGGATGGGGGGATGGGGGGGACTGCTAAGGGACTATGAAAAGGTCAGTATCCGTTAGTTCATTGGTGGAGTGATTAATAAATCAATGGGAGCTGGAGAGGGGCCCAGTGAATCAAACAGTTCCACAGTCCCTACTCATCGCTCCACTGGAAACACTCAACCACAGTCTCTCTTATCAGGCTCAACGGGATCATCCTCATCTGATCAACGGGAGGGTCTCAGGGTTAAAGAGTCCAACCCAGACCGTAAGAGTTGTAATGGACGAGGGCTAGCCTATCAACAATACTCAAAGTGAGATCTAGATTGAGCCTGACGCAGTATTCAGGATTACTCTACAACAGACGAAGGACATGTTTGAGTTGACTCGGATTGGAAGGAGGTTCGACTTCTTTCACGTGTCTTAAGCAACTTTGTATACAAAAATAAAGAAAAAGAACTTGGGAACAGGATGGGGCGGGACAGGTGCTGCACAGGGAGACCACAAAGACAGGAAGTTAAACAAACATCCCAAGAGGCTGGGAACTTCAAAATAAAACCAAAAGATCATGATCATGACGTTTCATTTTGATTGAAAGGCCTAAATACAGGGACTAATAGACAAAACACACCTTAGAAACAAAGATTGCTTGTTTTTGTGTATAATTCCAATTGTTACAGTACACAACAGTATTTGGTTATGACCACGGATTCATCAGCAGGGTACGCTCTAGGGCGTGGCTACATTGTGATTGACAGATTGGCATGGCATTGTTTGGCAGCTCGAAAGTGGAGAATATTGGGAGTTGAGCGCGAGCGTGCGCCCAAATTACGCCACATGTGAACGTCCATAATGGGCCGTGGATAGTATGAAAAACAAACACAAAGAAAATCAAAGCTGCGAGCAGCATTGATCGGGCCCTCGACAATTCACGCACGTCGAGGGTACTTGCTGGACGCCGGTTCGCGCGGCCGAGTGTCTGCGAGCGTCGGACCAAGCGTCCACGTGTTAGAGTATTTTTTGTGTGATGGAAAAGCATCTTCAATTCATAAATGTTAATCACCAAGGATTTTAGACCACTGAGCACATTTTAAGCCTATCCGATGATTTGCCTCGGAGGAATGGGCTAAATTATGAAAAGAATCACACATAAATCAAAATGGCCGACTTCCGGTACAGTTTGGAGCATGGTCCCAAGAGACTTTCTTTTTCGTCTTCATGTGTTACATATGCCTACCAAGTTTTAGACATGTAGGCCAAACGTAGCACTGGGGCTGCTTAAATTAATATTTGTAGGGGGCGCTATGACTAGAATTCGAATTAACATATGGATGTCTTCAGTATGTCATGACCTGTGAGAAATATGAGGCAGATTACATAATGTATGGCATAGTTAAAACAATTTCCATTTTCATGGCGAATGGTGTTCTTTGCCGTTGTGGCCTACGCACAAAGTTTTATATTTTTTAAATCCGTTGATTAGTTTTCACTACTAAGGTGTCAAGATCACACTGCCCGACTATGGAATGAATCGGGTTTAAGCTCTAGGAGGAGTTTGCAGTTTTGCGACGTCCAAAAATGTGAACATATGCTAGCAATTTGGTGAGGACAGACCAAGTCATTTGGATATGGTTATGGTTCTTTAAATATTAGGCCACACCCCTTTGATGTTAATTGGTCCATATCTTCTGAACGCAATGAGATATCAACACTATTTTCATAAATTCTGATGACATTGAACCAATAATTAACCAAATAACTTTTCGGCAAAATCAAACCAAGGGTTTAGGATAAAATGGAAAAAAACGTGTTTTTTACAAAATTCAAAATGGCAGAAAAATCTAATATTCCGAATTTTATGGTCCCCTTGAACATATTTGTAGAGCAGTGTGTACAAAAATTATCAAATTTCAAGTCAATCGGTCATTGCTGAAAAAAAGTATTAGCTTTTCCAACACAAGGGGGCGCCACCGAGCTAATTTTTTCGACTTTTTATCGACACCCCAATCAGATAAGTGTTTTCACCGATTCTGATGTGTGGAAATGTTGAAGTATGCAACTTTAGGCCATGACCCTCTTTTCCCCATGCAAAATGCCAGCATAATAATAATAATAATAATAAACATTCGAAAAACAATAACCTTTAAAACAATTCATGATTGTTTCAACAACTCAAACACATTTCATCCCCAACAGGGCCGAGCACGTAGCCATACTCATCTACAGGTCACTCTAAACACACGCACACGCACGCACGCGCACACACGCGCACACACGCACGCACACACACACACACACACACACCTGCATGTATACATGTGTCCCTCATTAGCGAGCTCCAATGGTTATTGATTTAAATGGAGCTGGTGTCTCGTGATTGGCCGGGCCATCCTCCACGTGTCCTGCTGTTGATGAAGCGTTCAGAGGAGCTGACGCGAGGACACTAATAACCAGGGTCATTAGAGAACACCAAGCGGAGGCTGGAGTTAGTGACCACGGCGTCTCGTTCATCAGCAAACTGCTCACCTTTTGCAGGAAGCGCTGCTGGGCCACCCGTGGCCAGGAGGGGGCAGTAGCACCCCACGTCTCGGACGGGGCTCCCGCACAGCGGTGTACTGAGGTGAGGGAACAGAGATGGTTGCCACATGTTTATCGCCTAATGCATCGCAGTGTGTTTGAGTGGATTTCAAACATATCCCTTGGAGGCATCTCTCTTTTGAATGTCCTCCTCCATGTTGGGAAAGGATGAGATGATTCCTCCCTGCAGCAGCTTCTGGGGTAATGAAGGGGAATTGTCCACACGCAGTACAGTACACGCACATGCTCACGTTCATGCACACAGGTTTCTTTGTGGGTAAAAGAAGAGGTACTGGAGAAAAAGTAGGCAAGGATAAAAATGGTGACTTCACCAACTACAGTGTGACACCTGACCACTGATGTCCAACCACACATTTATTAAACGGACAACATCTTGATCCCAGTTGGCTCTTCGCCAGGTCAAAATGTTTAAATGCCTTACGCTTATGACACATGTGTAACAATAGGGTGCTAGACATCAAGAAACAAGTCATTTACAATCAAATGCTTTTTTGGATGCTGTAAATATTCGAATACTTTCTTTTGAGGTAGTTTACACAAATGTTTTTGACATACTTCATCATTTTAGGGTAATATTGTCTTTGAATTTAGTTTAGTTCTTTTCCCTCCCGATATACTATTTCATATACTTGTTTAGATATGTTATCACAGTGGGCAGAGAAGACAGTCACACACACCTGTCATCATAGAGACAGGCTATTGGTATATATCCTGTATATGGGTATGCAAACAATTTTGTTATACTTTATTTTTAATTGACAAAGATTATTATTATGTATATATATATATATATATATCTATCTAATATGTATGTATGTATATAAATACACATATACAGTATATATATATATATATATAATCTTTGTCAATTAAAAAAAAAAAATATATATATATAATATGTATATAAATACACATATACAGTATATATATATATATACACATTATAATCTTTGTCAATTAAAAAAAAAATATATATATATGTATGTATGTATATTATATAATTAAAATATATATATATATACACGTATATACATTTGTTTAAATATGGAGAAATGCATATTAAACACTAATTTGTAAGCTTTCATTTTTCTCACATCAATAAGCGGGGCTGGTTGGACAGCTTCCAGAAGCTTTCAGCATTGTCTCCAGAACAGCCCTCTAAAAGTCTCAGTACTGACTGTTTCAATAATGGCATCAATCAAGACTTCACTCCTTGGACTATAGCACCTTGCTAAAAGCTTCAGCTAAAACACAGTTAAACATAAAGGTCAACAATGATTTACTGGATGTCACTTTGACAGCACACATCAAGGTTCTTCCCACTATCATCACTCCTAAACACAACTAGCTGGTGGTACAGGGAGATGGAAAGGTGGTCAAATTGAAAGCAATTTATTTCTGTAGATCCACTGGATTGATGTTAATAATTAACGTGGAGTAACATTTGAAAGCTGGATGAGGATAACAATGAAGATGCAAATACACAGAGACCTTAGTACAGTAAAAAGAACATGTAAGACATTTTAAAGGCACCCGTGTGTAACATTTAGGGGAATTAATTAGCAGAAAGGGAATATAATAGTAATATGGTTTTAATCAGTGTATAATCCCCTGAAACTAAGAACTTTGATGTTTTCGATTGCTTTGACAGAGCTCCATCGGAGTCCATCATGTGGCACCGCCATGTTTCGACAGCAGCCCAGGACGGACCCAACGCCGGCCCCAGCGAATGCCTTTCACGTACTGTATTCACGTTATCTGAAAGAGGTATGCGGCCCGAAACCCGGTATTAAACGGGCCCGGATAATTAAAGATGGAAGATGGATTAATAAACCCCGACGTAACTGGTGTCACTAACTTTACAGTTAGTGCAATAAAACATTCGCGAGTAAGAAGACAATACTTGATCAATACTTCTGTTCAACAAGCACGAACACATAAACGAATGTGAAACGTAATGCAATCGGCTCTGTGTTCGTTGTGTTCACACAAGCTTGGCCAAAAGCAAAAGTTGTGTGCATTCTGTTTATCTTATTTTCTTGGTATAACATTCTCAGGTGGAATGACTGAGACTGACGGGTGTCTGTGTTCTTTTTTCTTTAAAAACTTAACTCAGAAATGTTATTTATTTTATAATTATTTGACATTTATTTTCAGTGAGACAATGACTCTGTATAGTGACTCGGCTGGTGTGAACATTAATGGGCGGAGGGATATTTAATTGGTTGCAATCTGCAACTAACCACTAGAAGCCATTCATTTTACACAATGTCCCTTTAAATGATAAAAAAGGCAGCACTGACAGGTGCAACATGAATATCAGTGCCCCCAGGTGTGATTATCTAAGCACCGGCAACACCATTGCTCCAACAATACAGACTCTTATTGCAACAAACAGAAGCACACGGCTAATAATTATGAAAATTGAGTCATTGGACAAGGCAGATTTCTTTCCACATATAGGAAGAGTTAGCCTTCAGGGCTCTGGCAGAAATCTCCTTAGGTCTAGGCAACACAACTACTTCAGGTTTAGTAAAATATTGTGGTTTAGGGTTAAAATAGACCCTTTTTGTCAGAACGCCAGAAACTTCTTTGCATGTGCCTAGACTATTGCGGCCGTGAAGGTACAATGTCGTTATGCTGCCATGTGCCTCTATTTGCTGCAGGAAGTGTATCTTTGGAGAAACGGCCATTTGCAACAATGGGCGCTTGTTTTTGTGATAACGGGCTGTCCGACATTTGGGCTTGTGGTCCAATGGGACTTAGTTTTTTACTATTGGGGTTTCGGAAAAAATAGTCCATCGGAAAAATGACATGACATTGCAATTGGCCCTGCGGTACTGCACAAGTAGTCCAAAATGGACAAGGATGTGAAAAGTGGACACACGTGTGGTTCTGTTCATACTAGACTGGTCCCATGCGACCATAAACATAATTATCATGTACTTGCTTAATTTCTGATGAGGTACAACACTTTGAATGGAAGCAAGAGGCGAGGCAGCACCATGCGCACGCGTGGTTAAAAGCAGTTAAGTTAGCTAACGTTAGCCAACTAGTGCTGCAATTATTATAGATAAGATGACTCAAATTAACAAAATCTCACAACTGTCAACACTTCCTCAGTTCACTAACTCGCTAGCGATCTGTCTCCTACACTAATGTCTTATTTGATTTATGATAGCCAGCGAACGTTAGCCTAACATACACAATGTATAGTAGCTTTGGGTAAGCATAAGAGGCATTCAGCCGGTACAAAGAATCTGTCACTCCAATATAAGAAAACATTTCTCGCAAATATGGCCACGGGTGTTGGTCTTCGTCACCACCGGCCTTTGTGATGGAAGCAGGTGCTTCAATTTCTGCTTCCATCATGAAAGCAGTCAACTAGTCATGTAATCACTCGCTAGCTAAGTTAGCATCCTGGGCATCACTGGGAATCAAAAGAACGCGGCTTTGAGAGCACTTCTGAAAAAAAAAAAAAAATTTTGATTTTTTTTTTTCTAAAGATAGACTTGATTTTGTAGCGAGTAACGAAGGTTTCAGGGGAAATGTATCGGAGTCAAAGTATCAGTTTTCTTTGAAAATGTAGTCAACAGAAATATAAATAGTAAAGTACAGATATCCAAGAAAACGACTACTTTGTTACTATACACCACTGGTTCAAAGCAAGTTTATCTCCGGTTTAAAATGTTCACAGGGTAGCGTGATATGCCATTTGAGAGTCTTTCTTTTCATTTGTCACTTTTGTTTGCGTTTTTTAATGTTTAATTTGGCTCTCCTGACCATGACCTTTTACTGTGGTTGTTTTACAGTGTTTCAAATATCTTAATCAATGCTGTTGCTTTGCTGGAAAGGACATGTCAACTGTTGGCCAAACCCACATTCACAGAGAGCAGATACAGAAGCATAACTAAACTATATTATATGGGACTAAAGTTCACCAATCACCATGTGGATAATTGTGCAGTAGCCAGCGTCTGTGAATTTCAGATTAAGATTAACTTGAAATGACAAGTTAGTCAAGGCAGTCTGGAGCCCTGTCTGAATATGACATGAGTGCATTTTCCAGCTGGGTGGATGTGATTATTGATCCGACCAGCAGACGCTGCAGCACTGTGCTGATATAGAAGTTGGGGCTGGCCAATCAAGTTTTTCATTGTGACGAGGTGCTCACCATATTGCATGTATAATGAATGCATTTCACAATTTATTCATTTTCTGTAAGTAATAATTCACGAGTGTTTTAGATCACCAGTCTTTCTGACTGATATTTTGGTTGCGAGATACATTCACAACTAGCAGTCATGAACTCGGTACAGATATTCAAAGTGCTAAGAGGATGAAGTTGACCTTTTACCTTTCTGCTAGCGCCACGGTCAGCTATGAACTTCCCCTTAACCCGTGCATTGGCCTATGATCATTTATCTGATCAAATGATGCCCTGGTTTGCCTGGACATTGACTGTGTTCATTGGCCGAGTGGATGAATCCTGATGACGTGCAGATCCCCTGGACCTTTCCTGTAGAATCACTTATATATGAAAATAACATTTTCACCCAGGATACTTCATAATGAAATTCACAGAGCACATTCAAGCTTCCCAGAGGATAACCCCTTTGGTTTGTCATTCAGTCCAATGTTGGGATCAGACTGTGTACAAGACGTGGACGTAGTCACCGTCATCCATTGGTTTGTGGACAGCCCTTATGAAGCCTCACGTTTGGTATTTTGGCCATTATGTTTTTTTGGCGTTGCCATCTTTTTGCAACCCGAGGTGAAACAAGTTGTTAGGTACAACCGAGAGGGCACCGAGACATTTTCAGGAACCCAAAATGTTACAAATAATACACGCGGACCTAATGTTTTGACATCCTTTACGAATCACAATAGCAATAGTGTTCATTCAGACATTGGGGTTTAAGAATGGACCGATATCTGAAAACAGACAATTCTCCCATGATTCATTTGGTAGAATGGGTGAGGTACAGTGAAATGAAATCAAGCCTAATTTCTTTGTCACATGGTTTTTCTTCATCATATCCCGTGTCCTTCAGGTTGGGGGTAATATGGCATTTGGGAACTGTTCAGAGATCACCTCTTTCTGAGCATCTGCTTCCTCCGTTTAATGCTGATGGTGAAAAAACTAGGTAAAACAAATGGATAGGATCCCAAATAGATACTTCAAAGGAGCGATGCCAGTCTCCAATACATAGAGTGGTGACATATGGCCAACAGCGTTTTTAGATCCCACTATTATCGTTGGATTGATTTTCTTTCAGCTTGATAAATATTTGAAAATACATAATACCTTTTTATTAAATGACTACATGGAAGAAAGTAGTGATCATTTTAGTTTTTGTGAAAACTTAAGTCATAATTATTCATAAGAATCAGTCAATGTTAATTTTGTCATTCCAGTAAAATGAATATGAAGGCATGATATGTTCCCAGCCTTGTACCCCGAGGAATTACAAACATATTGAATTGTTCCGCACCTCATGATTCGTTCAGTGGCTTCACGCAGGAAGCTGGAGTTTGCATCCTGTCTCACTGCACACGTTATTATTATCTGTAAAAAAAGAAATCCATACCTCAGTCTTTCCTTAAGCGACAGAATTTGAAATATACAGTTTAAAATGTTGTCATTCAATGTAATCTATTTTTCTTTTGTGCTGAATTTGTTGTTCTGTGTGTCAACAGTGTTGGAGTTCCCAGCATACGCTATGAAAAAGAAATAATTATATCAAAGTTTCCTGTGAGGCTGCTCTGGCAGAAATATGTTTTTTGCCACAAAAATGATTGCATTTAACAGTAATGTAGATTGACAAAATATCCGCTACTTGACTATATATGTGAGATAACAATCTGAGCAGCAGCCCAGTGTCTCTAGAGGGGATGGTGTGTGCAGCTCTCATTATTGCAGATATAATCTGTATACAGTATCCTGCACAGAGACACACACACAGGGCCTGTCTGTCAGGCCATCCAGGCAGCAAACAGGCAGCAAACAGGCAGCAAACAGGCAGTGATTAATCGCAGGAGAAATCTGCCTGTCACAACTGAGGGAGCGGTGGGACGCATCGCCGTTGGTCGCTGGTCTTTGTCCAGGAACTAATCTCTGTGTAAGATCGACTTCAAAGTAATGGCAGCGATCCCAGCTCGCCGCTAGCCCCCTCAGGCTACGTCTCTACCTCCATCCCATAAATCCAGGATCTGGTCACACTGACAGGTTGTTATTAATCCGAGTAGCTTGTTTGATATCTCCATGGATGACATCAGGCTTACACTGGGTAAAACAGGGATCACCGCGTGTATCCCTGCAGTATTCGGTTACGAGTGTGTGCGAGGGGGCAAAGATGCCGCTCACACACAAAAAAGATTACATTATGGCAGTGAAGTGGCATCATGGCAGGAAGGAGCCAAATGTTTCCCCACCTCAGCGGTAATCATTGTAATGATAACGCTGCTAATGATAGACAATGCCAATGTCAATTTGACATGTGTCTTCAATTGTATTGCATTGTCTTAGGGATTCATGTCATTATGCTTGGGGGCTTCATGCAGCAAGCAGTATATAAATGTCCTCTTATTTCTGTTTGTGTTCAAGATTTGATCTTATTTTGTTCATACCCGTTGATTTCTTTCCTTATTTTTCTTCTCTCCTCGTAGGTGCACATTTTAAGAGTCGAGAGCACTCTAACCGACATAAGAAAAGAAACATCTTGTTTTCGCAATTTGAGGTTCAAATAACCAAAATCATACAATCAAATGTAGATAATGATATATTTTAGAGTACTGATTAGTAGTGATTACTATATTTGTGTGTTGAAGAAATAGTGTTTGTCCCATTCTTGGATGGTATTGTGTGTGTGTGTGTGTGTTCAGCTTTTGAATGGCTTACTGTACATACTGCTCTTCAATGCCAGAACTGATCCCTTCCATCCTCCATCCATCCACCCATCATACCTCATCCATCCATACCTCATCCATCCACCCATCCATACCTCATCCATCCATACCTCATCCATCCACCCATCCATACCTCATCCATCCATACCTCATCCATCCACCCATCATACCTCATCCATCCATACCTCATCCATCCACCCATCATACCTCATCCATCCATACCTCATCCATCCACCCATCCATACCTCATCCATACCTCATCCATACCTCATCCATACCTCATCCACCCACCCATCCATATCTCATCCATCCACCATCATACCTCATCCATACCTCATCCATCCACCCATCCATACCTCATCCATCCATACCTCATCCATACCTCATCCATCCACCCATCCATACCTCATCCATCCATACCTCATCCATACCTCATCCATCCACCCATCCATACCTCATCCATACCTCATCCATACCTCATCCATACCTCATCCACCCACCCATCCATATCTCATCCATCCACCATCATACCTCATCCATACCTCATCCATCCACCCATCCATACCTCATCCATCCACCCATCCATACCTCATCCATCCATACCTCATCCATACCTCATCCATCCACCCATCCATACCTCATCCATCCATACCTCATCCATCCATACCTCATCCATCCACCCATCCATACCTCATCCATCCACCCATCCATACCTCATCCATCCACCCATCCATACCTCATCCATACCTCATCCATCCACCCATCCATACCTCATCCATCCATACCTCATCCATACCTCATCCATCCACCCATCCATACACACACACAAAATGTCAAGTATTCCTGCCTATAATTTCCATACGCTCTCCACTGTTCAACAGTGTTACACGTCTACCTCTGAGCTGATTTTCAACCCTTGTAACTGAGTTCAACCGGCCACTGTGTTTCCATCCCTCATTTACACACTGACGAGCTGAAACATGTGTTTCACATACAACAACCTTGGTCATCGACTGTAAAGTACATACAAATCCTAGTGAAAATGTGCATTTCAAAATGCAACCATCACTAATGATCGTCCAACGTAGTTTTGTACTTTGGCCATCGATATTATATATGTTTTCCGAGATTGGATATTTTGTTAAAAAATATAGTAAAATGTTCAGTATTTCACAACAGGTTTTTAATTTTTTTTACAACTCAGACATTCATTAGTTTATCCGGTCAACATAAAATATTGTAAACGGGGTACGACAGATACCACAATCGACAGGTAAGGCAATCATAAAAGTGCTGTATGGCAATATCATATATTCATTATAGGATCTCTTTTACATTCATGTATTGAAGTAGTCTGATTTTACATCTTATTTGCTGGATTGGCCAAAAAAACTAGTTTTCAAGTAATCATTCAGATTATTTTATATATATATATATGTAGATATTATCCATATTCCATATTATCCACTTCTAATAGCAACAAACAATTGCTGCCTTTGTTTTATTCTGGATTTTCATTTTTAGTGACCTTCATAGAAAAATGTAATTCCTTTTTTTTCACCACGCACGACAGACAAAAACTGAGAAAAAAAACACACTCATACAAAAACATAAACAGTGTGATCTTAATCCTTTGGTGAGTGGACCCCTGAAAGCAGATCAGTCAGTACCCACTGTGACCCTAGCTGAGGTTTTGTCATCTGGCCCCCTTGCCATATGGGGGTGGTGTGTGTGTGTGTGTGAGGCTACATGTGTGTGTGCGGAGTCTTGTTCCATAAGCAGCTGTTCAACTATTAACCCCCCCCCCCCCCTGTTGCCTCGCAGCATGCTGCTCTTCAGGTTGAGAGGTCCTGTGCTGCTGCTAAATGGCTGAGCCGCTGGTGGATTAGCAGCCTGAGACGGAGAGAGAGAAAGTGTGGATGTATTTTATCCCCCAGCTCATAGCGAGCCACAAGGAAAAGCTCCTCAAAAGTAACCCCAATCCCTTTAGAGATCAGCGGAGCCAAAGATGAACGCGTCATCCAAAACATGCTGCTGGCTGCCTCCTAAGAAAGCAGAAATATCAGTTGCATTAGTCAGTGTAACTGCGGACTGTGTCGGCCTCAGCGCATGCTTTGATTGTTTTAATGTTTGACCGTACGGTGGGGTGTCATGTTACATATGGGCAGTGTGCAAGGAACCATTGTCCTTCGTTACTTCAGACAGCGTATGTGCAGGCGTCTCGAAGACATAATGATAATTGCCGTACTGCTTATTGTACAGTCAGTTTTATTTATAATGAATTGACACTATTACTATTTTCATTTCTTTGTAATGACCCAATGTGTCATAGAATATTCTGTGACATTTCTATTCAGCCACAGAGGTCCAACTGGGAGGAGACCCCGGGGAAGACCCAGGACACGCTGGAGGGGTTAAATCAGGCAAACCTGGGTCAGCCCGACCTCGGATAAGGCGGAGGTCCGATGGAGGTCCGATGGAGGTCCGTTCAGTCCCAGGTACGTAGGTGTGACACATAAAGAGCCCACCTCTCCATGAACTATTCCTTTCAACGGAGGTTTTGTCGAGTTTAGACTCCCCCTTTTCTCGATTGCTCAATATTTGGAGGCCAAGGCCAGCCTTTATTTTGTTGTCCAAGTGTGCTCTCATGCTTTATTTATTTTTGCATCCTCTTCATGATGCAATATTTTGTCATAATTCTCACTCAAAACGTTGTGGTCTACCTGTACGGAGGCGTTAATGATACCTTAACATTTTGCTATGTAAATCAATTTTAAATACATAAAAAACATATGAATTTGAGTTGCTACAGCAGGATTAGCTTTGAAAAATAGCGTTACGGAGCACTGCATTTTAATTAATTTACTGTTTACCAGCCACAGGTAGCTAGCGCCCGCTAGGGTCCCTCTGCTACCACCGCAGCTAGGAGACAACTAGCCGGGACCAGAGCAGACGGCAGCTGGTCCTTCAATTAGCAGCGGGAGCGCTAGCTAGCTAATCCAATGTTCATAGCTAGCTATAACGACATTCTAGCAAGCTAGCTATAGTTGTTTGAATTGGTGTGACATTAGGAAATAAAAGCCCCGTGAAATATTTTTGTATTACTATATTATATTATTAATAGTGAATCTTTTGTACGGTATCTCATTAATTCAGAAAATAATAACAAAGCAGCATTTCATGCCCATTAAAACTTTTCTTAGAATATAATCTTGTAAAAAAAAAAATTCTCAAGTCAATGCATTTAGCATATAATTTAGCAATGTTATTAGTAATTATCTTGAAATGGTCCCTGAATCTGGTTATATTTTTTGTGCTTATAATTCCCCCCATGTGTATTGTTAAAGTTCATCTGATTGTATATTGTGATTCAGCATGTAAGTGACTTTTCTGTCACCACTTAGTAGTGCATTTTTAAGGCTATAATAGCAGGGGTGGGGGTGGGTGCAGTGGGGGGGGGGCGGGGGGGGGGGGGGGCGGTGTCACAGTAGATCAGTGTAATTCCTACCCGGCAGATGCAGGCCAGATTGAGCTGGAAGGATAAAGATGTTACCCAAGAGCACCGGCTATACAGCCTAAACAACAAATGGCTGCCGTGTGTGCGTGCGTGCGTGTGCGTGCGTGCGTGCGTGCGTGTGTGTGTGCGTGTGTGTGTGTGTGATGGAGATGGACAGATTTTGTCCCAGTATACTGACTGCATTACCAGCAGGCCACTTTGACAGGGTCTTACTTAGAGCTGCCGGGGCCTCTTATAGCTGCTTAAGATCTGCTCTGTAATCTGCTGTTCAAATACCATGGTGCTATAAGAACACACACTCACACACACACAGACATATACACCACTTTATTAGGTACACTGAGCTAAAAGTAAGTGTTTCTCACACCCCATTTATACAAATGTGTTGGCTAACTAAAAGCAACACCTCGTCTGAACATAAATGAGGCTATTTAAAAAGAAAAACAAGTTTAGGGAAAATAACTAATAGCCACTATTATTTATTTTCCATGAACTTGTTTTTCTTTTTGTCCACAACAATTTTTCAGTTTTTACTGATAAAATGGACCAGGCAGATGTAGTGTTTGCCATCAGTCCTAATTTATTATATCACACACTATCAGGAGGGATGCAGCTGACACAGATGTCCTCATGGGCTCTGTCCCTTTTTGTTTCACATCATATGAAAATGTACTTTTACTTTCCATAATAATAACTAATAATGTTTTGAGACGAAATGTGTTAACATTTTACGAGGATGCTTGTATCTCACAATAAGTCATCCTCTTGTATGTTTAATATGTTGGTGGCCGTTTGTCTGCCACCAGGTGAAACCTCTCAGCTGACACATCACATAATACTCACATGGGCTCTGGGGTTGAGCCACACCAGAGGATGTAGACTCGACTGTGAACGGGCCCTCTGTGTAGCGTAGACGACTCTGAAAGTGAAACAATATGGACGAGACTCGGCGCTTAGCGCCTGGCTGGCGGCACGCTATTATTAGCCACTCTGTGTTTTAGGGGCGGGACTTAGCCAAGAGTCAATTAAATTGATAGAATCTCCGAGAACTATTGTTTTTTAATTTTTTTTAATACAGTTTTAACACTGCATTGTCATTGGTTAACTTTGACAAATATCTGATGATGGATCTGAAAAGGTTTAAAACCTGTTTATATGCTGGAAAAAGGCGATCTAACACTGCGTTGGTGTTGATGCCTCGTCTTATTTTGGAATCTTATCAATTTATTGCAACAATAGAGCATGTATTTTCATAATTTCAGATGTTTAACATGCTTATTAAATGTTAACTTTCTTCACTTTTTCGGGCGTGTATGCTTCTAAACAAAGTGGATCTTGTAGGTACTTGAAACAGAACATTACATTGTAGTCAGACACAATGCCCAACAATGCAGGCTGCTTTTCAGATGGAGGGCAAGGTAATTTCCTCAAAGCACTCAGTTTAATTTGCTCACGGCCGATGGAGCTGTGCTTGATATGAATCAGATTTCTCGCTGTGAAGAAGTAGAAATCAGCGTAAAAGCTGCCAGCTTCAGCCCATGGACCTGCACTGTGGGGGCCAAACATCCGGAAATGTTTGCTGTTTGACGCCCTAAGCTTTTCCCAATATGAATTTGCGCAATCCCCATGAAAAAGAAAAAAGGTACTCATAATAAAAAAAAAGGACCAAATCCAAAAAGAAGAGGATAACATAGAATAAGACAACTATACAAAGTGTATCTGGCATCTGCTGGGAGGCTTGATGCTCGCTGGGAGTGAAAGGAGATTATGTTAAAGCCTAAATGAGGCTTTTACATTTTCTCAAATCCCGCAGGCATAATCTAATCTTATCCGTCTCAATCCAATTTTTAATGCTGGCTACACATAGGATTAAAGTAGTGCAGTTTGCTTTGTAGGCCATTTGACAGTGGAGCAGCATCTGTTGCTGATGGCTGGAAGATGTGCAGGTTGCAGTGGGAGAGAGGGAAGGTCAAGCTGGGTTTGACGTGTGCAGAGCTGCAGGATTCACAAGCATGGAGCAACAATCACCATACTGGGTTTGTTAATGTAATAGGGACAGTAAGCTTGTCATTTCATTATGTACATTGGAGTCATTCACATATTTAACATGAAAAGGGCTGTTTCTATTCATTCATTCTCCTAAATTAATATGTTTTGATTTTATTGTCAAGGTCATATAGACATGCATGTCTAAAACAGTTGATTTAAAAGCAAAACAAATGTAAAAAAGTATCAAATCAATCTCACGACTAGCAACAGAAAAATGGTAGTGGATGAAACATACAACATGTATACAAACAATAACATAATTTCCATCCATAAAGAAGTCATTTTTATAAAGTATACAAAATAATAACAATGAATGGAATCGGTCCGAATGGAAGTGTGAGGGATGTACGGGATAATGCCCAATGAGATGTCCATTATCAGGAATTAACGGACGCACTGATGGCTGATAATGGAGACCTGGTCCGTCGGGCATTATCCCACTTAAATATGGCCACTTGAAGAAATCAAATGAAGACCATTCATTTTTTTCATTTTCATGCATTTTGCCATCGATACCAGCCGTAACGCTGTTTCCCCGTTGACCTCGGGGGTTTGCTAATACCTGGATCCATCATTACCATCCCATAAGGTTCTTATGCAATGGAGACGCTGTTCACTTCTCCAGTAAACAGGACGAACCTTTTATATGACAACAGAAGATATTTCTATAGTCCATTTCTATAGTACATAGAGCCCTTTGGCTTAACCATGTACCAGAGGGCTAACGGTATGCTAGAAAGATTCAATTACATTGTGTAGCGTTGACAATAATTATAGTTTGACAGTGAGATTATAAGCAAGACTAGCTGGCAATGAAACCATGTCACTGTCCCCCAAATACACTGATACACTTGTTATCCACATTAACCGAGGGGATGGAGAATGCATGTAAAAAGGAAACAATATTCATTTTTTTAAATAACAAAAAAAAAGCAGAAAACAATAGTGTCTATCTAACAAATAGATACGTATTATGAGGATAAATAAAATAAGAGCACTATCACAAATTGCTGTGGGAATATAGGATGAAAACAAAAGTACTGAAAAAGCAGAACATCCAAATAAATTGGAAAAGATAACAATAAGCAAAAACAAATGCCAATGGATTTAACAATTATTTGTAAATGTTGGATAAAATCCAGCACGTTAGGTTGTGGAGCAAGAAAAAAGACATTGTTCATAAAAAAAAAACATTATTAGGGGTGGTGATGAAAAGGCAGTAATTGGGATTGTTAAAAATGTAAGCATAAAAAGTCCAATGATTGCACTGGAATTCATACGTTGTTTGCATAAAAATATCATAGAATGTGCAGTGCATCACTGACGCATGTCTACAATAAATTCTTCCGAACAGGAATATTTCCCGGCATAATGGAAAAGAGCAAAAGGCATTCCTAGTCATCCAATTCAAACGTCACAGTTCTCAAAATCTTTTGAAAACGATATGTGCAAAGATTAGATAATTTGATAGAAAAACAGTTTAATGAGTGTGGCTTCAGAACTAATATGTATATCTCAATGACAACTGATGGAACTACTGCAAATGACAACAAGAAAAACACTGGGGAGGATTAAATATTACAGAATCCTTTTTTATACCTCGTGCCAATTAGAGACTGGGGTTCACATTTAGTAAGCAAGAAACACTTTATCTACAAGAGCAGAGTGTTTCACAAAAGAAATAAGGGCTACTATTATAAAAACATAGATTAAAACACTATTAAATGGGAATAGATCATCCTATTTCCACTTCCTACTGTGAATGAATTATAGCCCCAAGTTCATTCATGGTGTCATGGACCCGTGGGTAGAAGTCCTGGCCCCATTAAGCATGAGAGCCTGGAACAGCTCATTCTCAATGGCCCGGTCAGCACGTGGTCATGCTAAAGGTGTTTATACAAGCTGTTTGAATAATGATACGGGGAACATGATGGCAGATAGCGAGAGTGAACAAATATTTGACGGGACGGGCAGCTGTTTGTCAGGATGCCATTAGGAGGGCAGGTTGCATAGCGCCTTCCCACCAAATGCTTTAGTTCGCCCCCTTGTGACAACAGCCCTCAGCCCCGTGTTCCAACATGACGGGGATGTGAGCGACATTGTCATAAAGAGTCTCAGCAAACATGTTGAACCGCTGTGTGCTGGTGGGATGAAGCCTCGTGGACTCTGCTCCACAAAATAGGAAAGCAGTGTTTTCTATATTGTTTTGGGCGACAGTGGTCAGCAGGTCTGTCTTTCAATCAGGGGGTTGGCGGTTCAATCCCCGCCCTAGTCGATGTGTCCTTGAGCAAGACACTTAACCCTGAATTGCTCCCCGTAGCTGTGTCTACAGTGTATGAATGTAACATGTAAAGTGTCTTTGAGTGCCTTAAAAAGTGCTGTATAAATTAAATGCATTATTATTATAACCCAACCCCACGTGAAGACAATAACTGTGTTAAACACTGTTTTGCTTCTGCATAAAGACATGCATTATTTCCCACACGTTTGAGAATATAACATTATCTCATCAAATGGAAGTTATTGTAACTGTGCAAATTCAATTCTAATACACTATGTTAAGTGTACCAGGATATGAGTTAAGGACAGCACTCGTGAATGAGTAACGCTGAGTGAATGAAATAACTATCGCAGGATCTGGAGAGATGATTTCTTTACCAAAGTCTCACCGCTGACAAATGACGACAACGGTAAGCCTTTGAAAATGCTTTTCTTCTTCTTCTTTTTCTCACCAAGCTCTAAACTCACAAATGGCTGACCTTTGAAAATTGCCGTGTTTAAGCCTTTGCTTTTTAGCCTTCTGTAAATGTCACATAATGTTATTGGGCTCTGGCAGCACAGGATCATTAATCTTTCCTGTGCAGGCTGGCTGAGGGAAATACGCTGGGTAGAGCAGCTATATCACTAAGTAGGGACATCAGAGCAGAAGTGTAAACATCATTTGGACACTGCAGCTTTTCTGCTCAAATGGGTTTGATGTTGATGAAGAGAGACCTTCTTCTCAAAGTGCAGTGATGCACAGTGTTTGATCGATACTTCCAGGAAGGCTGGCAGTTATTGCGCCACTGGAAGGGGTGGAAAATATGGAACCCCCCTCCTCCAGAGATCGGGAACAAAGTTGTCTTCTTGTGCTCCACTTTTCCACTCCAGCGGATAATGATGCTGGTAATGAATATGCTGAAGCTGATTGCAGGGATGGAAATGTTTGACCAGCTTTGATTTGATCAAAGTAAATTATACGGCTGCAATTGTAGAACATGTTGAGATATCACTAAAATCAATCATTAGCGTTAGTTTTTCTCATTCATCTTTCTGTGCACACGCAGTTTCTACTTATTTATTTATAGATAATTTATCGGGACTTTCTGCTTTCTGTGTGCTTGAATTCTAAAAGCAATTAGACAATTAGACAATTATTATATATCAGCCATTTAATACAGAACTAATTCTATTAATTTAGCAACAAAAAAACTGTAAAAAAGCTTTCTACTGTATGTATGACAACATTTACAGCCGAGGTTGACGCTCGCTGTTGGGGTTAGAGGCTGAAAGGTGCCTGTCGTAGTGTCAGGATCCCTGTCTGACCCATTGTGTGTTTACCTCTGTTCTCCCAAGTCTCCTTACCTCATGTGTCTGTCATCCCCTGTTTGTGTTTTTGCCTTGTGCTCGTTGTGTGTGTGTGTGTGTGTACCTCCAGACGCTGCCCGTGGCCACTCCCCCGAGCGGTGCACAGCTGTGGCCTGTTGGATCATCACCGGCTCCATATCAACCCTGGTCGTGGAGGCCTGGGTTGTCAGTCTGTTACTTCTTCTGCCCCGGTAGTCTCCACTGCCGCTCCATGAGATTGTCCACTGGCTCGTTACGCTCGGTAACTTTCTCTCTCCTTGTTCGCAGAGTACCTGCTCCGTTCTGCCTGCCTCCGTCGTCGATCCTCGGGACTCACGTCGTGATTGCTCCTCATCTTTTTCGGAATAAAGTTCCTTATCCTTATCCTGTCTCCTGTGGTCTGCTCTTGGGTCCTAACCCTGTTCTCCCGTGACAGAACAGACTGACCAACATGGATCCAGCGACCACCGGAGCAGCTACGCTGGCTGGACACAGCACGCTGCTGGCTGAACATCGGTGGATGTTAATGGACATGGCTGAAGTGCAAAGGTCCATGTCCGCGGAGGTATCTCAGATCGGCCGGTTAGTGCAGGACCTGACCCGTCAAGCCCGTCATCCGCCTGCTCCAGCACCGGCACTCCTCTCTGCTGATCCCGCCCGGCAGATCCGGGAGTCCCCCGTGCCGTCTCCGGATTCCTATGACGGAACACTTGGGAGGTGTCGGGGATTTCTATTTCAATGCCGGCAGGTGTTCGACCGCCAGCCCCGGACATTTGCTTCGGACCAGTCCAAGATTTCTTACGTGGTGGGTTTACTACGGGGTAGAGTGCTGGACTGGGCCTTGAATACACTGGGCATTAACCAGCCTAGTTCTGTGGATTATGTGACTTTTATGGAGGATCTTCGATCATCCAGTGGATTCGGAGGACGCTGCCCAGCGCCTTCTCCGCTTACGACAGGGCAGGACGAGTGTAGCGGAACACTCCGTGGATTTTCCGCATTCTCACCGCCGAGTCCGGATGGGGAGAGACCACGCTTCAGGGCGTGTTTCTTTAACGGACTGTCGGAAGCCGTGAAGGACGAACTGCCCGATTCGTTGGAGGAGCTAATAAGACTAACGATCGGACTGGATAACCGAATGCGGGAAAGACAACGGGAGCGGAGCTACAAGTCTCAGAAAACGCCCGTGACGTCATCGTTCCCCAACTTCCGGTCGCGAGTCCCTGAGGCAGCCCATCAGGGCGAGCGTTCGGGTTCTCGGCCTCCATGGCCGCTCCCCTCTTCCACCTCGGAGGTGGAGCCTATGCAGCTCGGCCGTGCTCATCTCTCTTCTCAGGAGAAGGAGAGACGGCTAGGAGCAGGTGAGTGCCTGTATTGTGGTCACCTCGGACATTCAGTTTCCTCCTGTCCAGTTCGCCCAGTAGTGGTTGGAATACTGGCGAGCAAACCTGAGCCCTCTTCCAACTCCCTCTCAAGACTGTTGTTGCCTGCTTCCCTCTCCTTACACTCCCGTTCACTCGCTCTCTCTGCTCTGGTGGACTCCGGAGCAGAACAAAATTTCATGGACCCGGGGTTGGTAACCAGTGCCCAGATTCCAGTGGAGACTCTAGAAAGCCCGCTAGTGGTCAATGCCCTGGATGGTAGCTTCCTGGCCAGGGTCACACACCGAACTCTGCCGCTTCAGCTGATCCTGTCCGGGAACCACCGAGAGAGACTCCGGTTCTATGTTTCATCTCCCCAAAACCCTCTAGTTCTGGGCCACCTATGGCTCACCACCCATAACCCACAAATCGACTGGGCAGCAGGTAGAATTTCTTCCTGGAGCCCCTACTGTCATGCCAGCTGCCTGAGATCTGCACTACCCCCTGGGGAACGCCCACAGGGCAACCTCGTGCCTTCTTCCGATCTCACCTCCATTCCCTCCGCCTACCATGACATCGGGGAGGTTTTCAGCAAGTCGCAGTCTCTCTCCTTGCCGTCTCACGGTCCCTACGACTGCACTATTGACCTCCACCCTGGCGCGTCGTTCCCTTCCAGTCGGTTGTACAACCTGTCCAGACCAGAGAAGGTCTCCATGGAGGAGTACATCTCGCAGTCCTTGAAGGCTGGATTAATTTGCCCATCCTCGTCACCACTCTGAGCTGGGTTCTTCTTTGTCGCGAAGAAGGACAAGACTCTCCGGCCCTGCATTGACTATCGGGGGCTGAATAGCATCACCACCCGGAACAAATACCCCCTGCCACTGATCAACTCAGCATTTGAACCTCTGGCTGGAGCCACGATCATCACCAAGGTCGACCTCCGCAACGCAACCTTGATGACATTCTCATCTATTCCGCAGATCTTCTGGAGCACCAGCGTCATGTGCAGATGGTCCTCCAACGCCTACTGGAGAATAAGCTGTTTGTTAAGGTAGAGAAATGTGAGTTCCACGTAACCTCTGTTCGGTTCCTGGGGTTCATCATTGAGACGGGGCAGGTGAGGGCTGATCTGGAGAAGGTCAAGGCGGTAACGGAATGGCCAACCCCCGCCTCTAGGAAACAGCTCCAGCAGTTCTTGGGGTTTGCAAACTTCTATCGCCGTTTCATCAGTAACTACAGCAAGCTTGCAGCCCCCCACACTACGTCCACATAACTATGTTTTTGTTTTAAAAAACGCATAATTTTTGCTAAATTTATGCCTAGTGTTAACACTACTGCTTTTTAGATTGAACACTAAATATACACCAGATTTTAGTCTAGAAGGGCAGATATGGAGACCTTTTGAAAACTATGACGCAAACGCCAACGTTCGCTTCTTCATTGGGTCTTATCAGGCACCACGTGTCCTTCTCTGATTGGTCACGCCCCTATCACATGATCCTTTTCCAGGAGAAAACTAATGAAAAACGCCTACAACATGAATATTGCTGTAGGTATTATTTCAATTAAATTCAGTTTATTTTGTATATCACAAATTACAAATTTGAACTCAAACTGATCTTTACAATAGAAAAGGAATTTAGGTTGACCTCAAGGAAGTTCTGGAAAAAGCTGGCCTTGACCCAGGCTTCGTTCAGCAGAGAACTACTGACTCGGAAACAGAACTTTGACTCCTCAACACAACCAGCATGTCCTCCGTGGAGGAGGTAGATCTTGGAGACTCTTGGGAAGCCTCACTTATATCCCTGGCAGAGGTCTTTGATTTAGTTAAGAAGCTCCTCAGCGACAAGCCACCAGGCGTGGATGAGATTCGCCCTGAGATGCTGAAGGTTGGGCTGTCTTGGCCGACACGCTATAATGTCAGTCTGTAGAGAGAACACGTTGTAGGGGTTTTTCCATTATGGGGCGTACTTGTTCTGAGCTCTTGAAGAGCCTCAAGCGGACGAGTTGCGCAGGCAGAACTTTACTGGTCTTTGGTCTTTTGGTCTTGCCAAACGCAGGCTGACCGAGGCCTGTGAAAAATAAGGTGTGCTTTTGAAATAAAGTTTCAACCATGCATTTGTAAACATCCATCCCTTGTCTGCCAAGAAACTTGGATCAACTGGTACATCTGACACACGCAATGCCTGCATTACTGGCAATGCTGCACCAATGATTTCACTTTCTCTATAACCTTTTGTCATGTTTCAAGGTAACACAGGTTATCAGAGTCCTGCACATTAAAGTTTTCACAGTTAAAAAGAACGGTCCCATTATGCAGCTATGTACATTTACAATAAAAATAAAACTTTCAGGTGTGAAAGTACAGTCTCTTTGAACGTCAGCCGTGCCCTCAGTAATGTATAGAACAGTAAATATACAATAAGCTTAAAACTAGCTCGAGCAGAATTTTTTTATTTTAGCATTGTTTTTCCACTGGCAGATGTATGATGAACACAATATTCGGACATCCTTATGTAAGTGCATGCACATGCAATCTAAGGAAGGGGTGTCACACAAGAATGCTCCAGTGCTCAATTAGACTCGTGAAATTGAAAAGAAACTTTGCTTGTGCTGCCAGCAAGCCTGGATGGCATTCACATGGTTGTGGCAGGTAGTGTCACTGGATGGTGACAAACTGATGTTTTCTGCCTCACAACACCAGCACACTGAAGCATTTCAAGACTTTCATCTAGTAACACACACACACACACACACACATACAGAAGAACACGTCTCCGCACACGCCCCTAACAAATACACGAGAATACATGGATTCATTCATGCATACATGGGTGTACACATGCGTGGACATGCACACACTTTGCACTAATTTGCAGTCTCTTTCACAGCCATCCCATCCAACCCACACACACCCCAGAGCTTCTCAAGCATGTCATTTTAGCCCCGTGGAGTCACTTTATTATAAAATGTAAAAATCCATTCAATTTTATTTAATCAGATGAAAAGATAAGGCATTTACAGGTCATTAATCATGTAGACCCTTTCAGAGGGGGCTATGTCTACCTCCACACAGACCTCTCAATCACAATCATTTAGGAGAAAGAAAAACAGCAGCAGCCGCTGTCTCTAATGGAATAAACCAAACACCCCATGAGACAACCTATAAGATACTGATAGAACTTTTTTCCCAATGATGCCTAGTTGTTTTCCTTCCAGGGG
Source organism: Cyclopterus lumpus (assembly GCF_009769545.1). NCBI lineage: Eukaryota > Metazoa > Chordata > Actinopteri > Perciformes > Cyclopteridae > Cyclopterus > Cyclopterus lumpus. Next base: position 27,370,158 of record NC_046974.1, read on the forward strand.
TTTCCCTAATTATTTTCTCACAGGTTGTTAATGAATATGCACGGTGGTAGCAGTGACATTACATTTTTTACTAAAGAGCCTAAAGCTCTGTAACAGTGATGGCCTTTAGAGTCTGTAATATTGTGTTGGATGGAACCGACAACATACTTAGAGATTAGCAAAACCAGTGGAGCTAAAATGTAAAAGGTCATTCATTCTCCAACCCCCCAAAACTCCTTTCTATCTGCTCTACCCTTGATCCCCCTCTTGCGACAAGAATTACAGACCTGTCTCTTATTTCATTTCTTTCTAAAAACCCTTGACATTCTGCACCAGAACAAACCTCTTGACCCCCACAAATGCGGCAAACCACCACAACACCCTTACTCAGCGACTGCACTTACAGAGGTTCTGTGTCTTAACATTATAGCCTCAATACTGGGAGTCCCTCAAGGTGAAGTACTGGGTCCCCTTATCTTTATCTCCACAACAGGGCACTTTGCTCCGTGATCTGTGTCTTTTTCCTTCCACAGCTATGCAGATGACTCTTATCTTCTGCGTTTTCCCCGGTCTGCAAATAATCTCTTGATTGTCTGAATGACATTTCTCAGTGGCTGTGTCAGATTGACAAACATATGAACCCAATAGAGTAGCTTAAATCACCATCCAATCGGCAGTTTGAGGCAAGAAGTATTCTGGCTACAACTACAACATTTCTCACTACAATTCAGTGGAGAAACTAATGTCTACGGTAACATCTGCTTTTAGGTGTTTTGTCTTTTCTACTCACAGGAATGATCTGGCCACATACCCCAATGGGTTCATGGCGTGTGTAAGCACATTGACTACTGGTGGTTCTGTCATATTTCATATTAGCATTCCTTACACACACATAGGTGAGGTACATATTTGATTCCACCGGCTTTGCGTATCTTTAGTGAAGCGTTGCTTCTGTCATGTGGAAACACAAGCATTGACTAGTGTGGAAGCGATCAGCTCCGGCGTCCGCGTTGTATTTCCTCAGCACCCTCCGTGCGACGGCGACGACAGGTGAGGCTCGGCCTCCCCTGACCGCACATCCCTGGTCTGCATACCACTTGAAGCTCAACCTCGAAAAGACTGAGCTGCTCTTCCTTCCAGATAAGGAGTCTTCCGCTCGTGACCTTTCCATTACAATTGAGAACTCTGCTGCTCCAAGGGAAGGAGTTTTAGGTATTCAGGGGTCTTCTTCATACGAGTAAGATGGGCTGGGAGATGAGTAGGCGGAGTGGTACAGCATTACATGCACTAATGCAGGTGCACAGTACTTAATCTGAGTCTGAAGGGCCAAAAATCCATTTGATAACTGACTAAGACCGATTAAGATCACAGCTCCAATTGGTCAAATTACCTTTCTTAGCAGGGTTACTCATCTCTAGAGTTGAGGAGCTCAGACATCTGGAAGGAGCTCTGATTAGAACACTCCAGTCTCCTGATTATGACCTAGACAGGTCCCTCTAGAGGTCCCTAGTGCATCCAACTAGAAACAGGGCCCTGAGACAGACCAAGAACATGCTGTAGATATAACATATCCTATCTGGTTTGGGGATGCCCCAAACTGGAGGATGTGGCTGAGCAAAGGGACTTCTACCACGATGGATTAATGGATACTGGATTGATGTGGGGCTTGTGATTCTCATGACAGTGCAACATATTGTCAGTCAAATGATAGAAGACTTGTCCAGGGCGTGCAGGAAACCTTTAAATCATAGCATCTTAGCTTCTTGGTTTAGTTACAGTTAAATATACAATAGGTCCGGTCAATAATATTTCATGCCCATCTGAAATAACATGGGAAGGCCGAATTAATATCACTCCAGTGCCAAGGGATGACAAAGGCCGTCTTGATTTCAGGAAGCATTTATGATTGGCATCACAGCTAGCTAGCCCGCTAACTGGCGAGTCAAAGTAGAGAAGGCTGCCATAAAAAAGAAACCTGAATGCATCCCAAGCTGCAGACAAGGTCAGAGCCAGTGAGTGTGTAATAAATCGGGAGGGAGTGTGCTGAAGCCATTATCTTTCCCACTCTGCTCGCCGAGCAGTGCAGTGACCTGACATTATAACAAATGGAGGGGAAAATGCTGCCGTGAGATGTAAATTCCCACTATGCTCCCCTATGAATGCTGGAGTCTCTTCAGAAAGTGAGGCACTGACCCATGGCATCCGCTAAGATCTGACATGACAGGAATGGAAGGATTAGAGAGATGGAGGGATGCCAGTCGAAAGAGGTGGGGGAGGGGAGAATCCGCATAAGAGAGGGCTGTGTAAAAGGGAATTATGATGGCAGAGGATGAATTAGATGTCATGACAAGCAACACATAACTGTCAAATGGACTTCTGCAGAGCTCTGGTGGTATGAAGGCAAGAGGTGGGGCCTCACCACACTCGCCTATTTCACGGAAAAGTACAAATCTTGTGCTTCGAATTTCGTCATTTGTAAAAGTCCAACATTATATAGACAGATGAATCAACTTTTATCTTCCGTCAGTGTTTAGAGCTTTTTGTGTTCAAGGACGCTTTCTCCCTTGATGTTGTATTCCAATATTTGTAATTCTTTGTCTTTCCCCCCCAATACCTTTCAATGCTAAAGTACTTTTGGGTTTCTGTTGTCTGACGAGGGTAATTTGAATTTAAAAAATCCGAATGCATTTTTATGCAAAATGACCTTAGTCGACCGGGTCAGTTTGAGACCGGCTACTATTTCCTTCCTGCCACGGTCCACTGTGGATTCAGTGGCGGTTTTGAATCTGATGGTTTCGTTCTCCTGTAGTTTGGGTCTGAAAGGAAGAGAGGATTAATAATACTGTAAGCCTCAATTATTACTGCATTGTTTTTTCAAGCATGTGAAAATATTTTGTACATACAATGTTTGAGCAGTACAACTCACAATGTGATCTAACTATCATTACATGTATTATATTTGCCAGGAGCTCATTTATGATGCCAACGCACCTTGAATGGTTGCAGCAATTCACACATTTTATCGATAACATACTGAGTGGAGTTCTGCACTTTTCTAGGTATTTAATCATTGTATTTAGTTATTCACTCATTCACACAAAGAAATTGACATGTATTATTGCTTTAAAGTTTAGAAATGACAATTCATTCAAAATAAAATATGCTCTGACCATATAGAGCATATTCTGCTTTCAAGGTGTGTGAGGGCTGGACTCGGCACAGATTGCTCATATCTTAATGATTCCAGGTCTCAGGGGGTGCTTCATTCTTTCAGATTGTTGTTTCATACACTAAAAGCTTTCATCTCGTGCTTAAAATGATTGTGACCCCTTTTCATATACCGCACTTGACGCAGGCCTTAAACGGTATTAGATTAATACTGCTGGATTTGACTTCCTGCAGTTTGGTAATATGAAGATGGCTTTCACTTCAGGAATTGGTTTAGCTTGAGCTTGGCAGGCTCCTTTTCTACACTTCTATTAGTTGTTTATTATTATTATTAGTTATTTTTTACATTTATTAGATGACATTTTTCAGTGCCAAGTTCACTTTTTCTCTTTTTTTTAACTTTGGTTTATTTGATCAGGGACAATGCACATTAATAAAAACATTTATTTCTCTTTGTCGAAACTCTATTCACAAGCCGTGCATCTCTTTCAAAAGCAAACACATTCCAACTGCCCTTTAAAACCCTACCCTTCCCATTGGAGCATTCCAATGCGACATGTGATACCACAATACTCATATACTCAGAACAGTGTCCGACTAAACTACTTCCTCTCACTCTCTTTCCATCGTCGTTCATGACACAAACCTCAAATCTAGTGTTCAAGCTCTGAGCTGTAAGCGATCTCTTCGGTTACAGGTGTTTCCAACAAGGACCCTTCTGGTAACAGAGTGAACAACAGACTGAACAACAGACTGAACAGCAGACTGAACAGCAGAGTGAACAACAGAGTGAACAACAGACTGAACAACAGAGTGAACAGCAGAGTGAACAACAGAGTGAACAACAGAGTGAACAACAGACTGAACAGCAGAGTGAACAACAGAGTGAACAGCAGAGTGAACAGCAGAGTGAACAACAGACTGAACAACAGACTGAACAACAGAGTGAACAACAGACTGAACAACAGAGTGAACAACATAGTGAACAACAGAGTGAACACCAGAGAGAGTGAACAACAGAGTGAACAACAGAGAGAGTGAACAACAGACTGAACAACAGAGTGAACAACAGACTGAACAACAGAGTGAACAACAGACTGAACAACAGACTGAACAACAGACTGAACAACAGAGTGAACAGCAGAGTGAACAACAGACTGAACAACAGAGAGAGTGAACAACAGAGTGAACAACAGAGTGAACAACAGAGTGAACAGCAGAGTGAACAACAGAGTGAACAACAGACTGAACAACAGAGTGAACAGCAGAGTGAACAACAGACTGAACAACAGAGAGAGTGAACAACAGAGTGAACAGCAGAGTGAACAGCAGAGTGAACAGCAGAGTGAACAACAGACTGAACAACAGAGTGAACAACAGAGAGAGTGAACAACAGACTGAACAACAGAGTGAACAACAGACTGAACAACAGAGTGAACAACAGAGTGAACAACAGAGAGAGTGAACAACAGACTGAACAACAGAGTGAACAACAGACTGAACAACAGACTGAACAACAGACTGAACAACAGAGTGAACAACAGACTGAACAACAGAGTGAACAACAGACTGAACAACAGACTGAACAACAGACTGAACAGCAGAGTGAACAACAGAGTGAACAACAGACTGAACAACAGACTGAACAACAGAGTGAACAACAGAGTGAACAGCAGAGTGAACAGCAGAGTGAACAACAGACTGAACAACAGACTGAACATCAGAGTGAACAACAGACTGAACAACAGACTGAACATCAGAGTGAACAACAGAGAGAGTGAACAACAGACTGAACAACAGAGTGAACAACAGACTGAACATCAGAGTGAACAACAGAGAGAGTGAACAACAGACTGAACAACAGAGTGAACAACAGACTGAACATCAGAGTGAACAACAGAGAGAGTGAACAACAGACTGAACAACAGAGTGAACAACAGACTGAACATCAGAGTGAACAACAGAGAGAGTGAACAACAGACTGAACAACAGACTGAACAACAGAGAGAGTGAACAACAGACTGAACAACAGACTGAACAACAGACTGAACAACAGAGTGAACAACAGACTGAACAACAGACTGAACAGCAGAGTGAACAACAGAGTGAACAACAGACTGAACAACAGACTGAACAACAGAGTGAACAACAGAGTGAACAGCAGAGTGAACAGCAGAGTGAACAACAGACTGAACAACAGACTGAACATCAGAGTGAACAACAGACTGAACAACAGACTGAACATCAGAGTGAACAACAGAGAGAGTGAACAACAGACTGAACAACAGAGTGAACAACAGACTGAACATCAGAGTGAACAACAGAGAGAGTGAACAACAGACTGAACAACAGAGTGAACAACAGACTGAACATCAGAGTGAACAACAGAGAGAGTGAACAACAGACTGAACAACAGAGTGAACAACAGAGTGAACAACAGACTGAAAATCAGAGTGAACAACAGAGAGAGTGAACAACAGACTGAACAACAGACTGAACAACAGAGAGAGTGAACAACAGACTGAACAACAGACTGAACAACAGACTGAACAACAGAGTGAACAACAGACTGAACAACAGAGTGAACAACAGACTGAACAACAGAGTGAACAACAGACTGAACAACAGACTGAAAAACAGAGTGAACAACAGACTGAACAACAGAGTGAACAACAGAGTGAACAACAGACTGAACAACAGAGTGAACAACAGACTGAACAACAGACTGAACAACAGAGTGAACAACAGAGAGAGTGAACAACAGAGTGAACAACAGAGTGAACAACAGAGAGAGTGAACAACAGAGTGAACAACAGACTGAACAACAGAGTGAACAACAGACTGAACAACAGAGTGAACAGCAGAGTGAACAACAGACTGAACAACAGAGAGAGTGAACAACAGACTGAACAACAGAGTGAACAACAGAGAGAGTGAACAACAGACTGAACAACAGAGAGAGTGAACAACAGAGAGAGTGAACAACAGAGAGAGTGAACAACAGAGAGAGTGAACAACAGACTGAACAACAGAGTGAACAACAGACTGAACAACAGAGTGAACAACAGAGTGAACACCAGAGAGAGTGAACACCAGAGAGAGTGAACAACAGAGTGAACAACAGAGAGAGTGAACAACAGACTGAACAACAGACTGAACAACAGAGTGAACAACAGACTGAACAACAGAGTGAACAACAGACTGAACAACAGAGTGAACAACAGACTGAACAACAGACTGAGAAAACAGAGTGAACAACAGACTGAACAACAGACTGAACAGCAGAGTGAACAACAGACTGAACAACAGAGTGAACAGCAGAGTGAACAACAGACTGAACAACAGACTGAACAACAGAGTGAACAACAGACTGAACAACAGAGTGAACAACAGAGTGAACAGCAGAGTGAACACCAGAGTGAACAACAGACTGAACAACAGACTGAACATCAGAGTGAACAACAGACTGAACAACAGACTGAACAACAGACTGAACATCAGAGTGAACAACAGAGAGAGTGAACAACAGACTGAACAACAGACTGAACAACAGACTGAACAACAGAGTGAACAACAGACTGAACATCAGAGTGAACAACAGAGAGAGTGAACAACAGACTGAACAACAGAGAGAGTGAACAACAGACTGAACAACAGACTGAACAACAGACTGAACATCAGAGTGAACAACAGACTGAACAACAGAGAGAGTGAACAACAGACTGAACAACAGAGTGAACAGCAGAGTGAACAATAGACTGAACAACAGACTGAACAACAGAGAGAGTGAACAACAGACTGAACAACAGAGTGAACAACAGAGTGAACAACAGACTGAACAACAGAGTGAACAACAGACTGAACAACAGAGTGAACAACAGAGTGAACACCAGAGAGAGTGAACACCAGAGAGAGTGAACAACAGAGTGAACAACAGAGAGAGTGAACAACAGACTGAACAACAGACTGAACAACAGAGTGAACAACAGACTGAACAACAGAGTGAACAACAGACTGAACAACAGAGTGAACAACAGACTGAACAACAGAGTGAACAACAGACTGAACAACAGACTGAACAACAGAGTGAACAACAGACTGAACAACAGACTGAACAGCAGAGTGAACAACAGACTGAACAACAGACTGAACAACAGAGTGAACAGCAGAGTGAACAACAGACTGAACAACAGAGTGAACAACAGACTGAACAACAGAGTGAACAACAGAGTGAACAGCAGAGTGAACACCAGAGTGAACAACAGACTGAACAACAGACTGAACAACAGACTGAACAACAGACTGAACATCAGAGTGAACAACAGAGAGAGTGAACAACAGACTGAACAACAGACTGAACAACAGACTGAACAACAGAGTGAACAACAGACTGAACATCAGAGTGAACAGAGAGAGTGAACAACAGAGTGAACAACAGAGAGAGTGAACAACAGACTGAACAACAGAGAGAGTGAACAACAGACTGAACAACAGACTGAACAACAGACTGAACAACAGAGTGAACAACAGACTGAACATCAGAGTGAACAACAGAGAGAGTGAACAACAGAGTGAACAACAGAGAGAGTAAACAACAGACTGAACAACAGAGAGAGTGAACAACAGACTGAACAACAGACTGAACAACAGAGTGAACAACAGACTGAACATCAGAGTGAACAACAGAGAGACTGAACAACAGAGAGAGTGAACAACAGACTGAACAACAGAGTGAACAGCAGAGTGAACAATAGACTGAACAACAGACTGAACAACAGAGAGAGTGAACAACAGACTGAACAACAGACTGAACAACAGAGTGAACAACAGACTGAACAACAGAGTGAACAACAGACTGAACAACAGAGTGAACAACAGACTGAACAACAGAGTGAACAACAGAGTGAACAACAGAGTGAACAACAGAGTGAACAACAGACTGAACAACAGACTGAACAACAGACTGAACAACAGAGTGAACAACAGAGTGAACAACAGAGAGAGTGAACAACAGAGTGAACAACAGACTGAACAACAGAGTGAACAACAGACTGAACAACAGAGTGAACAGCAGAGTGAACAACAGACTGAACAACAGAGAGAGTGAACAACAGACTGAACAACAGAGTGAACAACAGAGAGAGTGAACAACAGACTGAACAACAGAGAGAGTGAACAACAGAGAGAGTGAACAACAGACTGAACAACAGAGAGAGTGAACAACAGACTGAACAACAGAGTGAACAACAGACTGAACAACAGAGTGAACAACAGAGTGAACACCAGAGAGAGTGAACACCAGAGAGAGTGAACAACAGAGTGAACAACAGACTGAACAACAGACTGAACAACAGAGTGAACAACAGACTGAACAACAGAGTGAACAACAGACTGAACAACAGAGTGAACAACAGACTGAACAACAGAGTGAACAACAGACTGAACAACAGACTGAACAACAGACTGAACAGCAGAGTGAACAACAGACTGAACAACAGACTGAACAACAGAGTGAACAGCAGAGTGAACAACAGACTGAACAACAGACTGAACAACAGAGTGAACAACAGACTGAACAACAGACTGAACAACAGAGTGAACACCAGAGTGAACAACAGAGTGAACAACAGAGTGAACAACAGAGTGAACAACAGACTGAACAACAGAGAGAGTGAACAACAGAGTGAACAACAGAGAGAGTGAACAACAGACTGAACAACAGAGTGAACAACAGACTGAACAACAGAGTGAACAACAGAGTGAACAACAGAGAGAGTGAACAACAGACTGAACAACAGAGTGAACAACAGACTGAACAACAGAGTGAACAACAGAGAGAGTGAACAACAGACTGAACAACAGAGTGAACAACAGACTGAACAACAGAGTGAACAGCAGAGTGAACAACAGACTGAACAACAGACTGAACATCAGAGTGAACAACAGACTGAACAACAGACTGAACATCAGAGTGAACAACAGAGAGAGTGAACAACAGACTGAACAACAGAGTGAACAACAGACTGAACATCAGAGTGAACAACAGAGAGTGAACAACAGACTGAACAACAGAGTGAACAACAGAGTGAACAACAGACTGAACATCAGAGTGAACAACAGAGAGAGTGAACAACAGAGTGAACAACAGAGTGAACAACAGAGTGAACAACAGACTGAAAATCAGAGTGAACAACAGAGAGAGTGAACAACAGACTGAACAACAGACTGAACAACAGAGAGAGTGAACAACAGACTGAACAACAGACTGAACAACAGACTGAACAACAGAGTGAACAACAGACTGAACAACAGAGTGAACAACAGACTGAACAACAGAGTGAACAACAGACTGAACAACAGACTGAACAACAGAGTGAACAACAGACTGAACAACAGAGTGAACAACAGAGTGAACAACAGAGTGAACAACAGAGTGAACAACAGACTGAACAACAGAGTGAACAACAGAGAGAGTGAACAACAGAGTGAACAACAGAGAGAGTGAACAACAGAGTGAACAACAGAGTGAACATACTGAACAACAGAGTGAACAACAGACTGAACAACAGAGTGAACAGCAGAGTGAACAACAGACTGAACAACAGAGAGAGTGAACAACAGACTGAACAACAGACTGAACAACAGAGTGAACAACAGAGTGAACACCAGAGAGAGTGAACAACAGAGAGAGTGAACAACAGAGAGACTGAACAACAGAGAGAGTGAACAACAGACTGAACAACAGAGTGAACAACAGAGTGAACACCAGAGAGAGTGAACACCAGAGAGAGTGAACAACAGAGTGAACAACAGAGAGAGTGAACAACAGACTGAACAACAGACTGAACAACGGAGTGAACAACAGACTGAACAACAGAGTGAACAACAGACTGAACAACAGAGTGAACAACAGACTGAACAACAGACTGAACAACAGAGTGAACAACAGACTGAACAACAGACTGAACAGCAGAGTGAACAACAGACTGAACAACAGACTGAACAACAGAGTGAACAGCAGAGTGAACAACAGACTGAACAACAGACTGAACAACAGAGTGAACAACAGACTGAACAACAGAGTGAACAACAGAGTGAACAGCAGAGTGAACACCAGAGTGAACAACAGACTGAACAACAGACTGAACATCAGAGTGAACAACAGACAGAACAACAGACTGAACATCAGAGTGAACAACAGAGAGAGTGAACAACAGACTGAACAACAGACTGAACAACAGACTGAACAACAGACTGAACAACAGAGTTAACAACAGACTGAACATCAGAGTGAACAACAGAGAGAGTGAACAACAGACTGAACAACAGAGAGAGTGAACAACAGACTGAACAACAGACTGAACAACAGAGTGAACAACAGACTGAACATCAGAGTGAACAACAGAGAGACTGAACAACAGACTGAACAACAGACTGAACAACAGAGTGAACAGCAGAGTGAACAATAGACTGAACAACAGACTGAACAACAGAGAGAGTGAACAACAGACTGAACAACAGAGTGAACAACAGAGTGAACAACAGAGTGAACAACAGACTGAACAACAGAGTGAACAACAGACTGAACAACAGAGTGAACAACAGACTGAACAACAGACTGAACAACAGACTGAACAACAGACTGAACAACAGAGTGAACAACAGAGAGAGTGAACAACAGAGTGAACAACAGAGAGAGTGAACAACAGAGTGAACAACAGAGAGAGTGAACAACAGACTGAACAACAGAGAGAGTGAACAACAGACTGAACAACAGACTGAACAACAGAGTGAACAACAGACTGAACATCAGAGTGAACAACAGAGAGACTGAACAACAGACTGAACAACAGACTGAACAACAGAGTGAACAGCAGAGTGAACAATAGACTGAACAACAGACTGAACAACAGAGAGAGTGAACAACAGACTGAACAACAGAGTGAACAACAGAGTGAACAACAGAGTGAACAACAGACTGAACAACAGAGTGAACAACAGACTGAACAACAGAGTGAACAACAGAGTGAACACCAGAGAGAGTGAACAACAGAGTGAACAACAGAGAGAGTGAACAATAGACTGAACAACAGACTGAACAACAGAGAGAGTGAACAACAGACTGAACAACAGAGTGAACAACAGAGTGAACAACAGAGTGAACAACAGACTGAACAACAGAGTGAACAACAGACTGAACAACAGAGTGAACAACAGACTGAACATCAGACTGAACAACAGACTGAACAACAGAGTGAACAACAGACTGAACAACAGAGTGAACAACAGACTGAACAACAGAGTGAACAACAGAGTGAACAACAGACTGAACAACAGACTGAACAACAGACTGAACAACAGACTGAACAGCAGAGTGAACAACAGACTGAACAACAGACTGAACAACAGAGTGAACAGCAGAGTGAACAACAGACTGAACAACAGACTGAACATCAGAGTGAACAACAGACTGAACAACAGACTGAACATCAGAGTGAACATCAGAGTGAACAACAGAGAGAGTGAACAACAGACTGAACAACAGAGTGAACAACAGACTGAACATCAGAGTGAACAACAGAGAGTGAACAACAGACTGAACAACAGAGTGAACAACAGAGTGAACAACAGACTGAACATCAGAGTGAACAACAGAGAGAGTGAACAACAGACTGAACAACAGAGTGAACAACAGAGTGAACAACAGACTGAAAATCAGAGTGAACAACAGAGAGAGTGAACAACAGACTGAACAACAGACTGAACAACAGAGAGAGTGAACAACAGACTGAACAACAGACTGAACAACAGAGTGAACAACAGACTGAACAACAGAGTGAACAACAGAGTGAACAACAGACTGAACAACAGACTGAACAACAGAGTGAACAACAGACTGAACAACAGAGTGAACAACAGAGTGAACAACAGACTGAACAACAGAGTGAACAACAGACTGAACAACAGAGTGAACAACAGAGAGAGTGAACAACAGAGAGAGTGAACAACAGAGTGAACAACAGAGTGAACAACAGACTGAACAACAGAGTGAACAACAGACTGAACAACAGAGTGAACAGCAGAGTGAACAACAGACTGAACAACAGAGAGAGTGAACAACAGACTGAACAACAGAGAGAGTGAACAACAGAGAGAGTGAACAACAGAGAGACTGAACAACAGAGAGAGTGAACAACAGAGTGAACAACAGAGTGAACACCAGAGAGAGTGAACACCAGAGAGAGTGAACAACAGAGTGAACAACAGAGAGAGTGAACAACAGACTGAACAACAGACTGAACAACGGAGTGAACAACAGACTGAACAACAGAGTGAACAACAGACTGAACAACAGACTGAACATCAGAGTGAACAACAGACTGAACAACAGACTGAACATCAGAGTGAACAACAGAGAGAGTGAACAACAGACTGAACAACAGACTGAACAACAGACTGAACAACAGACTGAACAACAGAGTGAACAACAGACTGAACATCAGAGTGAACAACAGAGAGAGTGAACAACAGACTGAACAACAGAGAGAGTGAACAACAGACTGAACAACAGACTGAACAACAGAGTGAACAACAGACTGAACATCAGAGTGAACAACAGAGAGACTGAACAACAGAGAGAGTGAACAACAGACTGAACAACAGAGTGAACAGCAGAGTGAACAATAGACTGAACAACAGACTGAATAACAGAGAGAGTGAACAACAGACTGAACAACAGACTGAACAACAGAGTGAACAACAGACTGAACAACAGAGTGAACAACAGACTGAACAACAGAGTGAACAACAGACTGAACAACAGACTGAACAACAGAGTGAACAACAGACTGAACAACAGAGTGAACAACAGAGTGAACAACAGACTGAACAACAGAGTGAACAACAGACTGAACAACAGACTGAACAACAGACTGAACAACAGAGTGAACAACAGAGAGAGTGAACAACAGAGTGAACAACAGAGTGAACAACAGAGAGAGTGAACAACAGAGTGAACAACAGAGTGAACAACAGACTGAACAACAGAGTGAACACCAGAGAGAGTGAACAACAGAGTGAACAACAGAGAGAGTGAACAACAGAGTGAACAACAGAGAGAGTGAACAACAGACTGAACAACAGAGTGAACACCAGAGAGAGTGAACAACAGAGTGAACAACAGAGAGAGTGAACAACAGACTGAACAACAGAGTGAACAACAGACTGAACAACAGAGTGAACAACAGACTGAACAACAGAGTGAACAACAGACTGAACAACAGAGTGAACAACAGAGTGAACAACAGAGTGAACAACAGACTGAACAACAGACTGAACAGCAGAGTGAACAACAGACTGAACAACAGACTGAACAACAGAGTGAACAGCAGAGTGAACAACAGACTGAACAACAGACTGAACAACAGAGTGAACAACAGACTGAACAACAGAGTGAACAACAGAGTGAACAGCAGAGTGAACACCAGAGTGAACAACAGACTGAACAACAGACTGAACATCAGAGTGAACAACAGACTGAACAACAGACTGAACAACCGACTGAACAACCGACTGAACAACAGACTGAACATCAGAGTGAACAACAGAGAGAGTGAACAACAGACTGAACAACAGACTGAACAACAGAGTGAACAACAGACTGAACATCAGAGTGAACAACAGAGAGAGTGAACAACAGACTGAACAACAGAGAGAGTGAACAACAGACTGAACAACAGACTGAACAACAGAGTGAACAACAGACTGAACATCAGAGTGAACAACAGAGAGAGTGAACAACAGAGTGAACAACAGAGTGAACAGCAGAGTGAACAATAGACTGAACAACAGACTGAACAACAGAGAGAGTGAACAACAGAGTGAACAACAGAGTGAACAACAGAGAGAGTGAACAACAGACTGAACAACAGAGTGAACAACAGAGTGAACACCAGAGAGAGTGAACAACAGACTGAACAACAGAGTGAACAACAGAGATAGTGAACAACAGACTGAACAACAGACTGAACAACAGACTGAACATCAGAGTGAACAACAGAGTGAACAACAGACTGAACAACAGAGTGAACAACAGACTGAACAACAGATTGAATAGAGTGAACAACAGAGTGAACAACAGAGTGAACAACAGACTGAACAACAGAGTGAACAACATAGTGAACAGCAGAGTGAACAACAGACTGAACAACAGAGTGTACAACAGAGTGAACAGCAGAGTGAACAACAGAGTGAACAGCAGAGTGAACAGCAGAGTGAACAACAGACTGAACAGCAGAGTGAACAACAGAGTGAACAACAGACTGAACAACAGACTGAACAACAGACTGAACAACAGAGTGAACAACAGACTGAACAACAGAGTGAACAACAGACTGAACAACAGATTGAACAACAGAGTGAACAACAGAGAGAGTGAACAACAGCAGAGTGAACAACAGATTGCTCTACATGAGACACTTAAGTCACTTAAACACTCCCATTCACAATGCCACCCACCAATTGGGCCAATACACGTGTCACCTTGCCAAACGCCCGATTGTCGATTCAGTAACCAGGAAGTAAGTCTTTACGATGGAAAGACCTCAGGTGAGTTCCTGTTTCAACCACAGTGGAAGCCAACACACAGCGAGAGGCCTGTTTTCACAAATGTGTAGGAGCGATTGGAGAGAATAAAACGGCTACATTTCTTTCTTTCTTTTTTGCTATGTTTTTGTACTATATTCTATTTAGAATATACCCTGTTATGATTTCCAGGGCAAAACACAACCGTTGGAGATGCATTGATGAATTGATTGATTTTACAATGAGGAAAAAATATATCAGTGTGCTGTAATCTACATGTACAATGTACATCACTAACAATGTGGAGCGGGTTCAAACTGAATCAGATTGTATGAATTGTGCGTGTGCCATACCGTGACAAAAACCTGTTTTTATAGACTGGTGTAGTTTTCAATGAAGTGTATTTCATTCTCTGCTCAGAAAGTCATTACTTGACTTTATCTTTACTAAGCAAATATGTGTTCGCTGCTATGTTCATGGTCAGAATTAAAAGTCCAGCTCCTTTTTAAGCAATCGTAAAAAAATAAAACTACAATCTACCTTTACTGTTTTAAACGGCTGCCACATACAGGTTGATTCATGCTTTGCGTTTGGTCCACATATGAGGAATAATCTAGTTTATAATATAATGACATATTACGGAGCTCCGCTATAAGCACTGAGCTCCACTGCCAGGTAGAAATATCCCCATTCTCATAATCACGTCACCATTTTAAATAGCCTTTGACTTAGTCCTCTGGTCTACCTGTGTCCCTTATTTTTCTTTTCAATACAGAATTGGACAACCCCTTGTATTTAATAAGGTTATTGCTTCAGAAAATTCCTCCTTGTTAAGATTTGAAACTGTGAAAAATGGCTTGCTTTGTGCTGTACATTATTTTCTCCTTTCTTCACCCTCTCTCCGCTCCATCATTGTATTCTATTGAAGCGCTCACTGATGAAAAGAAACAGGCTGCCATTGAAGAAAGGAGCGCCTCTCCCTAATTTGAATCCCTTCTCATTACGAGACTAGCAGGTGGTATATGGAGAATATTGCTATTTAATAAAGGTTCATTTCACCAATATAGTGTTGCAAATAAGTGCATCTCCACATGAGCCCTTGTGTGAACACACGGAGGTTGCACACATTATTCTTAGTTTGGTTGTCTTGTTATGTCTTGCACAGATTAGATTTTGTATTTTTTTAACCGCCTTGTTCAAATTTACTCACTCATCTGTTATTTGCTTCTGCTCGCCACCAAGACTGAACCATAGCAGCGAAACACATGACATATAATATTATGGACCTTTTCTGGTGTGATCCCGACACACGCCTCAACGTCTGAAGCGCCTCGCTTTCGACCACCTCCACTATAAACCATCCCCATCATTCTTAGAGTTAAAGATCTGCTCATGTTAGCTCCACAGGCTTTAACCACGACTGGCTCCGACAATAAAGAAATATCTGAAACCACTGCATGAGTGTCTAAGTCTGCACAGTCCAATATTTGTCCCTGGTCGGAGCTTGCTGATGCTACGCTGTGACTTGCCGGTCTGTGTTTGAGGGGCGGGACTTAGCAGAGGGTCAAAAGGAATACAAAGAAAGGTGACTGTATTCAGTGGCGGATTTAGCAAATTGGGGGCCCAAGGCGAAGGTATGTATGGGCCCCCCCCATCCGATCTTTAAAAGAGAACGAAAAAAGATTTTACCGACTGAATGGTGGATAGGCAGGTAAAGCTCATCTACAGGGAAGTAAAGGTTGGAGAGGAAAAAAAACCTTCCCCTTTAAACCCTGCAGACACTTCTTTACTCCAAAGTGAAGATGGAAAGCAGAGAACCATTTTCTTACAGGTCTTCACACCAACATGATGCGCAGATGTAGGAGCTGTACCTGTAAAATAATAATGATAGTAATAATAAAAAACATTGTCACCAACTAACAATATGGTCTATGAACAAAATGAGCTTATTTCTTCTATTGTGAAGTGAGAGGATAACAAAAAACAACAGCAGTCCATCATTGGGATTAAGAAATATGATTTTTTGTATTGTTAAATGATTACCTTCTCTCTTTTGTGTCCGTCCCTTCCTTTCTCTCCCTCATGTTTCTCTTCCTCCGTATGCCTGTTTTTACTCTCCTCCTTTTTCTCTTGTTCTTTTTTATGACTGTGTTAGAGTGCTGAGTGTTCCATCTGCTTTGGTCTCTGTCCCTTACTCTCGTCCTCCCTCTCTTCCTCCTCATGCATTTGTTTTGTCTTTCTCATCATGTTCATACCAATCTTACTCTAGTTCTGCTAATAGCCTGGGGCTAGGGCTATTAGCCCCGGGCTAGGGCTATTAGCAGAACTAGGCAGTTGACTCACCAAAGCCCCATCATCGTCATCATCGTCGTCATCGTTGTCAACGTCGTCAATAACACTGTGGGTGATGGTGGGCGGTCCTCTTCATCGTCTTGGGTAACGTCGTTATCCTCACCTAGCGCCCCTTCACAGCTAGCTGCTGCTGTAGCGGCGTGTTCAACGCTGTGGACGTTCCTGCCTGTATCCCCAGTAGCCGTAAAAAGTGTGTCATCTTTGGCAGCGTTTCTAAATATTTATCGGCGTCTTTTCTTTTTTTTCTTTTAATTGAGCCGCTTGGATGACTTTGTTTAATTTTTAAACTGGACATTTTAACTACTACTTCAACGTTTCAACGTATTTCTTAATATGAATACAATTGACCATGCTTTTGAAGCGTTCATGATGATAAGGGCCTTTTTCTTTTCGAGGTTGGTTGGGGGCCCCCCTACTACGACCACTGGTAGGGGGGCCCAAGCAGCCAACTACCTATGCCTCTATGTTATGACTGTATGACTGTATTCTTGAACTGGTCACTGAAGAAAAAGACGTACGTATTGTTACATTTTGCAAAAATGGGAATCATTAGCAGAATTGAAATTTTGAAATACCTTTTTAAATGATGAACAATGTTCTAACACGCACCGATGACAGCACGTCATAAAGGGGGAGCGACATCACAAGCCAGGGCAACAGATTCTCTTTGCAGAGGTTTGTAATAAATGAGCGAACCACGACACATTTCTGGTCCAGCAGACACAATACAGAAAAAATCTGGTTGATTTAATTTATATCCGTAATGCATAAAAACCGATAGCACTAATGTGCCAAATGATTCAGCATTTTCACAGCTGGGCTACGATGTCCCGTTCTTTTGCTTCACATCCAAAATACTGGTGGAAAGTCAAAATGGTACTTTTCTTGGCATTGATTTAATCTAAAAGGAACGTGAAATAATCAAGTGATGTTATTTTAGCATTGTGATACCTATTGTTTTATTTTTTATTTTATGTCCAGTATCACCATTTTTGTGCCATTTATAATCCACAACTTGTTCACATTTTGCTAAAGGTGAAATGTAATCGTGGAGGCATTATCTTTCCTCCAACCAAACGTTGAGTGACAGCTGGTACAGTAGCTCAAAGAGAGCCTGATTATGCACCCATTCATATCAATGTGACCTGCTGTAAAGCTCCCAAAAGAGGTGGCAAATCAAATACAGCACATTCCTTTTGAGGATTTTCCATAACGCACAAATGCGTGCCTTTGTCAGCGGACAGCATGAAACAACCACGGCCACAAAGAACAGGTCCAATGCGCCCAATTGAAACTCAACTTTTCCTCTCGTCCATTGTTAAATGGCCATTTTGTTTTCTGTCCAGTTCGTAACCTCCGCTTCTTCTACTGTGTTAACTGGAGGATTACAGCCATGCGTAGGCCACAGCGCCACCTTCTGACCAAAGTAAGCTGTAGCTGAGTAAACCAGCGCACAGAAACATCCCGATTTCTTTTTTTGCGTCTTTGACATTTAAAAAAAAAAAGTGCCTAAAATGCGCTTGCTCATTGAAATGGAAACATGGCTTGTGGCAACTGTCCATAATAAAAATCAAACATCCTTTCCAGAGTATTTTAAACAGTGGTTTGGTGAATCTTCAAACACATTTCATGATGTCACCCTCCGAGAAGCGACCAGAAAGCCAGCATGTTGAATTTGCTTAGTGAGACAATTAGTTGCGCAATTGAATTGCAAATGTCACTGCTGTAAATCATACTTTACCCCAAAATCAATCTGTCTTTTGTCAGTGTTGGCATTGGCTTTAATTTTGCAGGGAGCCTCAATCATTTCTTATTAGCGAAATAAAGCCCACCACAACACGTAATTTGAACGTCATGTATAAATACATATATATTTTCATTATGAGAGACGCCTTGCTGCAGAATGGCAGTTTGAACCCATTGCTCATTCCACACCAGCATTAAAAGTGAGGACATTGCCAGTTTAGGTAACGCAATCTCTTTTGATTACACCGTAATCTTCCAAATTGTTTTCATACATTTTCCCTTTTGTTGTTCCTATTCTGAAAATAATGTTCAGCCTTTAGCTAAATATGTCTTGAACTCCCTGACGGCACCTTCTCACCTTCTTGTTTGTGTACTCGTCAGACTTTGTACAATGTGGGTGAGTTGTTGAGGTCAGTCGACGGAGCGATGAGGAACATTTAATCAGAAAGTCATTGTCACTCATTTAGCTCAAGATCAGTCACAAGTGCTTGATGGTAATCTTCAGCCGGTTGTCTGGTATCAAACAGATAGAGTGCTCGAGCTCTAAGCTCCAAGGATAGAGTACTCAAGCTCTTCAAAGTGACCCGAGTGTTTGACCCAGATCCCCTGACAATACAGGGGCATGCAGCCTAATTGAATACACAGCTAATGAGGCAAATTGCGGACACAGAAATCAAACGCAGGTGCTCTCTTGGATCTTCTTTGTAGAAGAAAAAAACCTGCTCTTGTACATTAAAAGACATCTTGAGCAAAAACAGAGAATAAAAAAAGCAGACGAAGAAGTAGTAGTCTGAGTGTCCGGGACACGAGGCTATTCACGCAGCTCGCCGTGATGCAGCCGCCTCTCAGCGGCTTTGTTTCCTCGGCACTGGTTCAGCACAGAATGAATGTCAATCGGCCGCCCATGAGACTCCAGTGCTGAATATCAATTAGCCGGCTGGTCAATTACCCGGCCCTTAGACATGAATTGTATGTATATTTGCAGGGAATGCATTTGCATTATTATTCAGTCGTCATCTTATGTATGAGCATTGATGTGGCTGAAAGGAGCAACCTGCCACGGAACAGGGAAACATCAGCGGAGCATTTACAGTAGTTTGGACAACATCTATTAATCCTCTATTGCTGTTGAATGTTAATGCATTTGTATTGATTCAATTTAGATTGTTATCACGCCCATCTAATTTACAATATGCTTTAGGTCGCTCTCTTCGTGTACATCAAATCTTACAAAACAAACGTATTTGTTCATTATTAATTAAGCTTTTAAAAATGTAAGCAACAAATCTCAATGCAGATTCAATGTTCACCCTTCACTTGAACATAGCAGTTCACATCAGTGGTGTAAATATGTAACCTGATGGACAGCTAATAAATACATATTGAGTTGCGAGTGGTATTTCTTACTCATCTTCATCACTCACTGGAGTTTTCTCAGTTGTCATATCTGTACAGAAATACATTTGTCTTGAATCTGTGTGTGTGTGTGTGTGTGTGTGTGTGTGTCTGTGTGTCTGTGTGTGTGTGTGTGTGTGTGTGTGTGTGTGTCTCTGTGTGTGTGTGTGTGTGTCTGTGTGTGTGTGTGTGTGTGTGTGTGTGTGTGTGTCTGTGTCTGTGTGTGTGTGTGTGTGTGTGTCTGTGTGTGTGTGTGTGTGTGTGTGTGTGTCTGTGTCTGTGTGTGTGTGTGTGTGTGTGTGTCTGTGTGTGTGTGTGTGTGTGTCTGTGTGTGTGTGTGTGTGTGTGTGTGTGTGTGTGTGTCTGTGTCTGTGTGTGTGTGTGTCTGTGTGTGTGTGTGTGTGTGTGTGTGTGTGTGTGTCTGTGTCTGTGTGTGTGTGTGTGTGGAAGACCGTGGGATGAGGTTGAAAGCTCTTGAAAAAGCTAGTCAGTGTCACTCCAGGCTTTCTTTTGCATTATTGTAGTTTCTTTCCACACAGTCCTCAGTTTTCCACATTAGTCGGCAAAAAAAAAAAAAAGGGAAAGAAAATTAAATAAATTGATCTTCATATTACATATGCTGAGTGCAGCTTTTCACAGAGCAATCAGGATACTACTGGTGGAGTCCTGCATGATGAATGGAGGCTGCTCCTTCACCTCCCACAGTGCCTGCTAAAACTGTCCAAACTGCTAACGGCTAAGCAGCCCAGATGTCCCGGGTACACTGGGACCCTTTTCTTCCCTCTGCAGCGTTGGTCCCTGATCTCCGGTTCAGTTGACACCGACAGGTGAACCATGTCTGACTAAATCATCATCGTCGCTCTCAATAACCTTATGCTGTGCAATGTGTATTTCACATATTGTTATTATTATCATCAGATTTATTATGATGCCTGTTTTTATTTCGTACTCACACATCATGTGAGGTCTGATCGACTCATTCAGGCTCCATTGATTATCCTTAGTGGTTTGAATTTATTTTGGGGGGGGGGGGGGGGGGGGGGGGGGGGATTTGGTTAGCTGAATTTAATCTAATTGAATTTACAATCTGATGTTTTGACCTCAATCTTTGGATCTGAATTTGAGTAAGCTGCACAATAACTTCAGGTATAAGGTCCACCAATAAAATAGGGAACTAGTTACATTTTTCAATGCTATGAATTGAGTGGTATTTATTAATGAATTAATTTGAATCACTACAGCTATTGCTGTCATCCATGGCCTCCAGACACTGCTGCTAGTGCCCCATGATGGTGTGTTGACTTTCTTCTGGAAATACTTCAATAACCGCATAATACAGAGCACACATAACAGTGTTGCTATTGTTGGCCATTTGTTTTCCAAACTGAATTTTGATGACAGCTCCAGCCACATCCAGACACACGGAGATCTCAGGGCCCATCGTCCCGTCCTGGGTCTCAGTCAGAGAGCCGGGCTACAGCAGAGGGCAGTCTTACGCCAACTTTCCTCACCTGCTGTTAATATCTGCACAGGTCCGTCTTCCTGTTGTTGATTAGACCTGTTTGGAGTCTTTTCTGAAGGACTGTTGCAGAATATTGGCAACATTATCTTTGATTTGAGGAGAAGATGTATCTGTAATTTATTTTTGTAATTTTGGTGCCTCATCTAGATTTGAGAAAAAAATTGTCGCTGTTGTTACATTTAATGCTTCAGGGACACTAAATGTGTTTCCTTGGTGAGGGCACACTCATGTAACTAAAACAGAGGGAGTTCATTTTACTGTACAGGTGGTATCGCTTTCCATTCATTACTCCTGTAGCAGTTCTACGGTGTATGAATGTGTATGAATGTTAGTTACTCCTGATGGACAGGTGGAACCTTAGCCCCTCCCATCAGTGTATGAATGTGTATGAATGTTAGTTACTCCTGATGGACAGGTGGAACCTTAGCCCCTCCCATCAGTGTGTGAATGTGTGTGAATGTTAGTTACTCCTGATGGACAGGTGGAACCTTAGCTCCTCCCATCAGTGTGTGAACGTGTGTGAATGTTAGTTACTCCTGATGGACAGGTGGAACCTTAGCTCCTCCCATCAGTGTGTGAACGTGTGTGAATGTTAGTTACTCCTGATGGACAGGTGGAACCTTAGCTCCTCCCATCAGTGTGTGAACGTGTGTGAATGTTAGTTACTGCTGATGGACAGGTGGAACCTTAGCCCCTCCCATCAGTGTGTGAACGTGTGTGAATGTTAGTTACTCCTGATGGACAGGTGGAACCTTAGCCCCTCCCATCAGTGTGTGAATGTAGTGTTCAAGCGCTTTGAGTTTTCTCACGACTAGAAAAGCGCTCTACAAGTACAATACCTGCCTACAGGCATTCTCCCACTGTTGCATAGTGTCATACATTTTTTATGAATTAATACTGATAGAAAATGTGAATTTAACTCGCAGTCGGTTTCATTTATGAGAAACAAACAAAACACCCACACAATTGAGGTGACCACAGTAAGTCCATCTATATTAAAGTTGCTATCGGCACAGTGAGCCAGCAGCTTGCAGCCATATCAGCCCCCTGGCATGTACTCGCTATCAGGTGGCCACGATAGAGCAATCGCTGCTACCATGGCGCTGGAGAAAATATTTGACTAATATGATGATAATGTGAGGGGGATCAAAGGAAAAGGCCTTGAGAATGATATTTCCTTCCTCACACTAGCACATATTCATCAGTGCAGACAAAGTCAATGTGGCCCGGCAGAGCAGAGAGACACACGAGCTAATGTGACTTAGCAGAGGAATTTCAAGAAGATGACAAATAAATATATTACTTCTGAAGCACAAAAGAATTGTGGGGGAAAAAGTAAGCGACTATTTAACAAACTACCAGTCTATTTCTGATCTTGTGGGAAACAGTAGAAATACACCAATGTAAAACCACACCACTACCAGTCTGCTGCCACTCCAAAGTCGGCAGCTCGGCGAGTGGCCTTACGTGTCAAACCATGGCGCTCTGCGTGGACGCGGTGATTGTGGGGGTAAAGGTCAGGCCAGGTAGTCTAAAGAATGAGAAAGCAGGAAAGGAGGAGGCCCCACTCGTGTTGTGTTTCAATCACGTACGTTAGTGAAGTAAAGTAACATTACTTCACTAACGTCTGGATCTCTTTTTGACCCAAGCCACGATCTGTTGCTGCTTTTGAAAAAGCAGTGTATGCATGTACCGAGTGTAAATTGACACATTTAAGGAAATGAAACCCGCCTCCATTCTCACCACACGCAAAACAGATTTGAGATGTGTAGTGATGGTAAAGGTTTTTTTATGTACTGATGTCAAATGTTTTATATTTTAAAACCTCTAGTGATCTGAGGCCTTACTGTTGACTCCTACTGTCTCTATTTATATTACTGTCAAATGTATTAAAAAGTGGAAAACTAGCATGTAGTGTATGATTGTAGCCTGTCACTGTCGAGGAGATAGTTTATTTTAAAGTGTTAAGAAGGTTTAGTGTCCCCGATGTTGATTCCACGGTCTCGACTAAATGACTGCAAATGAATCAAACAGAGGAAAATACGTATTTCATTTGACATTTGATCTAACAAAGGTGGGTTTTGAGTGTTTCTCACGAAGAGTTACCAAGTCTAGAAGCAACAATGAAGACACACGTCTGCTGATAATTGACCTGCCTCTGCCTCCATTAAGAGACAATTCAATTCAGTTTATTTTGTATAGTCCAATATCACAAATTACAAACTCCCCTCTGAGGGCTTTACAATCTGTAGACATACGACATCCCTGACCTTTGACCTCACATCGGATCAGGAAAAACTCCCAAGAAACAGAAAAAACCCTTTTACAGGGAAACATGTCAGATCAGACATGCAAAAGGCCCCAAGACAGTTGTTGAGCCTCTTGTTGCGTTTTCCTTCTCTTTGTAGTCACTGCTCTCTATTTGTTTTGTGTGATTTCAAAATGGGTTTGTTCCTTCTGTGTCTGTGGCCCCTGTTGGCCTTCACCTGCAAAATGCCACTCAAAGAGACCCAAACAACTGCAAAGATATGCAAAACAACTATGAAACTTGAAAATTAATTGTCTATGTTTTGTTTTGTCCTTTTTTTTGGGTCCTTTTATATATTTTTGAAGTTGTTTTGCGTCTCTTTATGGGGATTTTGTGTCTCTTTGTGGTTGTGTTGTGTCTTTTGTAGTTGCTTTGTGTCTCTTTGGGGTCATTATGGGTCTCTACGGTCATTTTATTGTCTTTGTGGTCGTTTTACCCCGTTTCATAGTAGTTGTCTGTGTCTTTGCAGCTGTTTTGCATATCTTTGCGGTTGTTTTGGTCTTTTTGCGTCTCTTTGAGTAGGTGAAGGCCAACGGGGGCCACTGACACTTTGAGCCACATTCAGTAATCCATCCACATCTGCCTCTGCGGATCGTATCCAGGGATGTCAAAGCTGTAGCAGCTTGTCACACACATGCAAATCAGAGCCGTGTGGTTCAATCCCTTTGGAAATACATCAATTAGTTGGCATGGAGATTTGATTGTCCAGCAATCTAACAGCCAAGCCCCCCCACACACCCCTCCTCCCTCTCTGAATGACAATGAGATAATTATTCCATATATGTCTGCTTGTTGTCACATTCTATGCATGGACACTGCAGAAATACGAGCGACATAATGACCCTCTTATTATTAATGACGTAATGGAGTTCATTTGAGGCATTTAGTTTCATGGAATTTTGCTTACAATATTTTTCTTACGGGTATCATGCTTTTTTTTTTTAAGCACAAGCCAGTGTGTAAAGTATATTTGGAGCGCAAGACAAATGTCCCTGTGGGACGATAAAGTATATCTTATGTTATTTAGACAATAGCCAAAGGAAAAGATCATTAACTAAACATAAACGCCTCATATTCAGTCCTGTTTGACAAGTTGATTTTGCTTGGCGTAATTTCATTAGAAATATTGATATGTCTTGGTAAATGGCAGGGGAACACGGCTTTATCGCAAGCCTTTTTGATCTTCTGGAGAGGTGCATCCACTATTCCCAACAAACCAGCGCGTCTCATTGTTACACAAGACGGAGGCAACACCCCTTGAGCTAATTTGACTCAAAATACCCCGACAAAATGATAGAAAAGTATTGCAATCTTTTCATTTTCCTGCATCTGAAGTTCCTATTCCATCAAAGGGATACGGGATGCCATTGGATGAGGTGCAGTGGCACAAAATAATGCCATTTCCCCTACAAAGACTTTTTGTGTGTGCGGCACAGCCACAACATGAAACCTTCAGAGTATTCTCCATCGAGAGTAGAGTCTTGAATATTGTAGTTTGTGTTTTTAAGTCCAGGTCAGACCATTGTGCAATACAGGTAATTTCCAATGGATGAAATGAGGAGTGTTAGTTTAGCTTTGATCTGCAGCAACATACATTACAACCGAAGCAATGTTTTCCTTAAATATAAATATCAGATGATACGGATTTATCTTACGTGAAATTCAAAGACACCCTTCATTGCATGAACACACAAGCAGAAGGAGATGCATTAAAATTGAGATATGCACAATGAAGCATTAGATTGCTCCTCTCTAACATGGGCCACATTGCACACTCGTACATGTACGTGTGTTTGATCACGCACACACACAAACTGCGGGGCCTTCATAGAGTCCCCAATTAATGTCTAATTATAGTTTTGTCCTGATGGCAGGAGGCAAAACTCTATCAGTCTCCTAATGGCTATGGTGCTTTTATGCTCCATAGCAACCAGCCGCTCTTTTGTATGGGCTACATCCACTCTGAGGCTATGTGAGAGCTGCCTATGGAAAGTTGCAGCATTTCATAATGGCCTTCACAAAACCAAATGAATCAGTTGTAATAAGCTGGAGTGCGCCAGCTCTGAGCCATTAAATACAAGAGGAAAATAGCCAAATCCACTGTGGGCTTACTGCTGGAAAGAGACGAGAGGAGATTTGTCTTTGACTTGTTGTTGTTGGTTATCAGTGTCTCTGGGATCCACGTATCTAATTCTTTTACAAGGATTTTGATGCACCTGCATGGAGGGTTTAACCAACAGAGACTTGTCATTAAAAAGCTTTGAATTTGACTATTTACAAGATGTGTGAATCTTCTTTGAGATTCTTCTTTGTCGAGCTAAACAGAATGTATGCCTGGCTAAGGGGCCAGCTGCCCATCAGTGCCCAAGGACACATCACCATGGACTAGCGGAGCCGGGGATCGAACCGCCGATCCTCTGATTGAAGGACGACTCTGCTCACCACTGAACTAAACTAAACTTCTCTTTTACTTCATGTTTAGGTTTAGAAATCGCTTGGTTCAGTTTAGGAAAGAAAACTCTGATGTTACGTTTGGGGAAGATCGTGTTGTGGGTCAAAATAATGACCTTTGCTATGTAAAATAAGCAGGGTTGATATGCAACTGACGTTAGCTAAGTGAAGCTAAAGCAAGGGAAAACTACGTACACTTTGACTGTGTTTCAGCCGAAAGACAACAGCGGTCTCCTTGGTGACGGGTCCTTCGTGCCCTCCCAACCTCCCCAGCTGAGCTTTCTCTCTTCTTCTATGTTTTAGGCGCTTCGACGTCTATCATTGACACGGATGTGTTAACATTGGAGTTCATGTAGAGCCCGGTGTGTCCCACGGGCGCCTCGTTGCGTCCTTATCAGCTGCCAAGGGTGTTAGAACGGGTTGGCCACCCACCCACCCTGTTCCTCTCTCTCTACACTGTGACACAAGGTATGGATTAGGATCATGTATGGACAGATGTTAACAGTTATATATGTGTATGGATTGTAGACACTATCACTGCTGATAAACTACACAATACGCAGCAATAGACTGAAAAGCTTTATATTTAGGCTCGGCATATTTACTTGACTAACCACTGCAGCGTATGAGTTCTTGATTTTAGATTAGCCCTTTCAGCTTGGTAGTCATTTGACACTCACAGATCAATAAACTATCAATAGCTGGTGGGACAGGCTTTATCTAAGAGGCACATTTAAAGACCCAGAACAATATTTGACTTCAATGTCAGGGGTCACAGGATGGGTCACAGGTGCCTCGAACAGTAAATCCTTCCAATGATGCTGCCATGGATTGTTTCTTCTCTAATTGAAAATGCCCCGACATCACAGTGGAATTATTACATCTATGGTCTTCATCGGTATGTGGTCAAATATTGGAAGACATCTTTAGTGGAACTCCAAATAGACAATTTATATTATAGTACATCTTCCAAAGTCACGATGACATTGTCACTCCATTGATTGCTCCATTGTTTTCTGCTCTGCTCACATATTTAGAAGTAAAGGTACTACTGATATTTATTCAACACTGTACTTTTTCTTTTTTAAGATAGCTAAAATCACAAACTTGTTCATGTAAAAATACATTATGTCTCTTTAATCTGGCAGTTTTTTATAGCGAGTCAGTTTAAAACGAGGATGAAATATATTTTAACACATTGCTGACGAATGTGATCATGGACCTGAAAACATAGTCACACACATAGTCCCTCTATGCGTGCATCTAATGAATACAAAGAGCAGTAATACCTGCTGTGCCATACAGATGCATACATAGCGGGTATACAATACACACTATTTAAAACAACTGTGTAAACATAATAACTGAAGCTGACTTTTATTATACTCCTTGTGCTTAGTAGAAATGTTTGCAGCCTTATAATTCACTACTGAATCCTCTAAAGATTACGGCCCACACAGTACAGTCATTTTGTGTACTAATGGTGTACCACTACAATGCATACGATGCAAACACGTGGAAACAAAAGGAACAAGGTGTGAAGTTAGGGAATAATGTTAATCTAGGAACTGGAAAAAAAGTATTCTATTTTTTTAACTAACTGGTACCTTTTGTATCTATGGGGTACTGTACGATATGACGTGCTCTGTACTTTATGTATTCTAAAGTAAAAAGTGCCTTTTATAATATTTTGGGGCACCATCTTTGAGAGGCGCACACAAGTCATAAACAAGGTCTAAGCCTGGTCTCCTAAAGATTACGTACACATACAACAAAACTACATTTAAAAATGTTTCAATAGAAGATTGTTTTATGATTTAATGTATAGAAGTCTATATAAATGACTCTACTTCTCTTGATGTATTCCCTCAGTAAACATTGTAAACATTAGTTTTTGGTCTCAATCTCTAGTTTCAAGTCTTCTTCAATACAGAATGATGTTCATTTAGTAAATTATGGTCATTTAGAGACAAACAGACCATAAACCAGAGGATGCTTTAGGGCGGCTACAAGGGTAGATGTTTCAAAACACCGCGTCACTCCGTCGCAGCCCAAATATGGTTGTTTCTGTTCACAGGTTACACAAAAACAAGATTCCAACAGTCAAAATCCAAGATGGCGACGACCAAAGAGCCGAACTCGAGGCTCCAAAACCACAGTCCACAAACCAATGGGTGACGTCCACGTCCTATACCAGCCATGTTTACAACTGAAGCTACGCTTCATTGAGAGTGCCGTTGAGTTGATTGGGAGCATCATTTTGTAGGAGTTGGCGGGTGAAGTCAGAGACTGTCCTCTGTGGAGCTGCTGAGACTCCATCGAGATGTTTTCTTATGCGGAGACGTCGGCCTGTGGTTTCAGCGTCAGGTCTGTTCATTTTGGATGCAAGAGGAAACCGTGCAAAGTTAGTTCACAATGACTTTCTGGGAACAATCAAGCCGTCAGCCGTCATCTCTGAGCCAGGGTTCGTGGTGTTTCGAGGGCAACGGTCACTCAGCTGGTGTGACCAGATGCACGGTCTGCTTTAGCTCTGTGTTGTCCACCGTGTGCTAAGCCGGGCTCACAGCTGTGGTCGGGACAGCAGCTCTGTGATAATGGGGTGTGTGTGACGGGGGAGGGTCGAGGGCTGTTGGTCAGACACGGTGACGTCCGAGACAGATCTTTCTCCCAGCCATGCTGGAGACAGAGAAGCTGCTCCCCTGCGTCCCTGGGGAAGCTTCTAGTGTGTCTCTGAACGTGGTGGCGGCACGTTGGGTAACCAGATCACGACACACACCGCGCTAAAAAGCTAACAGTCTGGACTCAAAAAGCATCTGTGGTCAATACTTTCTCTCTTCCCTTTCTCTCACTTCCTTATCTCCGTTTCCTCCTTCAGGGAGCATTAGGGATGCTGCCGCTCACCACGAGAGAGAGAGAGGATTATGGGAAAGTCCTGTTCTTATCAGTATGAGAACTCGAGGTTCCTCCCCATCCACACCTTCCAATAGACATAACCCGCTCACATTTACATTCTCAGATTCACCATTACCTTATTTTCCACATTTTGGGACTTCAGACACGACAATCCATAACACCAAACCTTCCGAAAAATACAACTTCTTAATAAACTTGAGAATAAAATGTTTATATTGAACATATGTGTTGCTCTCTGGTGCTCTGCATTAGTTGCTACTCATCACAATAAAACCACTTTAAATAAATAGTAATGAATGACTTTAGGTCACAATATGACAGACCGTGGATCGTAAAGATTATTTCTCCTTGCTCTCACATATGTCATATTTGTTATTCACTGTGATGCAGATGGAACTACTCAGATTGAATTCAGAAAACTGCTACAGTTCTTCTAACACATGATTGTTAACCCCTCCTGTAAGAGGACTTATAGGTTGTTCACCTTTGTATGGCACGCAACCTATTTTTTTTTTCTTCTCCAAAGCAAATGTAATGCAGTAATATAACAAGTAATGCAATATGTCCTTACTAACACTTGCAATTTGCAGCGGAACGGAAGAAAAATCATGTCGTCGATTGCCACGTCGTCCTGTTAGTTTAAAAATCAAAGAGGTAACTGCATCAGTGATCGGCTTATTCTCAAACAGAAGAGAAGAACACAGAATCAGGCAGGAAGAGGATGATTACCGACTCGTTATTTGGCACAGAGCATTAAATGAGGCTTTTAGAAGCAGTCTTTGCGAGATCATGTTTTGATGGGGGTTCCTTAAGCTTCAGGAAAGGGTTCATTGTGAGTTCTACAGCTGCAAACAGGAGGTATACTTTCCAACTGGGGCTTTGCACAAAACATTGAAACACCAGTGGTGATAACGTCCCTCGGGCAACACCAACCAACCAGCTTTGTCACGTGTATTTCATGGTGATGGCCATAATTATCTTAATAATTAAGAACTGCAATCTAATGTTCTAAAGGTGTAATGGGACTGAATGAAAATCAAATTTTAGAGGGCTATACAAAGTCAATGTAAAGACAATGCAATGCAAACACCGAAAACCCATTGCTCATTGTAAATCTAGGTCGAACAAAACCTTTCAAAAACAGGTCATAAATACTAGAAAGGTGGTCTCAGTAGAATCCAGGTGTGAGAGAAGTGGCAGTATATAACAGGCACTGAACGGTGTTCTGACTGAGTCACTGCAACCATTTGAGGTCCTTGAGCACGGAGGCCACCCAAAATGTGATGATTCCCCGTGGACAGACAGGGAGGTGCACGCGGTCACGCACATGACCCAACACATGCAGCACAAAAGAGCGTCGCGCTGGGGGACGAAGTAAAGACAATGACCTGAGAGGTCAAACAACTCCCTGTAAAGGCTTTGATGGGTGTAACAAGTCAACATGATCAACGTGGGGTCGTATGTATTTTTAAAATGTGCAATCATTTCTGATGAAAGAAATACAGACTGAGAACTTAACTCCTTTCTGTGATCCAGACAGTTTGGGATTTTCAATTTTATTTGGAAAACAAAATTGACCACCACAGTTTGCATGAAATCAATCTATATAACAATAAAATATATAAACATATTCATTCTATCATTCCATCCTTACCATGTCTATACTTGAATGGTTTTGTTCATATGGAATAGTAAAGTAGCTGAGAGGTTCATTATAATCACCTCACGCTCAATGGAGAGGGTGTTTATTAGCTACCAACATACGTATACAGTGGAATGCCATACTGTAGGAAGAGGAGCTACATTTACTGCACAGCTCTGTATCATGCATCCGTATGCTGTATAAAACATTATGTGCATCCCGAAGTGTAAGATCACACTAATGGCACCGACAGATCAGGGTTACACACCTCCCACCTCCACTCAAGAGGATGAATCATCCATCCTTTCCTTTTAAAATGGACAGAAAATGTATTGTTCCATACACTCTGCCTCATAGCCCCAACAAATGAAGAAGACAGTCCCGGGCCAGACTCACAACCACGTATTGACGTTCTCCCCCCTTCGCCCTCTAAGTGAGTATAAGGTATCCACAAGCTCCAAGGTTGGCGCCAGCCTCTGTCTTTTATGCACCGCAAACCAGAATTAATTGCAAATCAATCGAACAAAGTACAACTGATCAGTAAACCAATTAGTAATTTTAGCTCTTTGTCCAGGTTTAGCTTTCCTCGGGCTTCTACTGCTTTATGTTTTTTTTATTTGTGTCATTCATATTTGTCATGCAAATGCTGACTTTGGCATTGTAAAGCAAATGGACTGGAATACATGTAACCCTCAAACAAGGGTACTTACACTGGCAGACAGACTTTGGACAAGCTTTTCATTTAATGTGTTTAAACTACTCTTTATATAAGAATAAGATGTGTTTTTACCTTGAAAGTTTCAGCTGAAGTACAACCCTTTCTACACAAAAGCTTTTTTCAATTTTTTATTTGTTCTAAGTACTTGTGTCATAACATGAAGGTTACAACAGGACATTGTAGTACTTTAAACACTCCACCAAGCCCACCAAGCCTATATCCCCATCAGCAGCATTACAGGGCAAATAAATAAGTTGGTCAGCAATAAATGAATAAAAAACTAAATGGGAAATCAGTTTGACATTTGCATAGTTCTTGGATATCGTCCATATTTTCAGAAACAGTCCTGAGAGTGACTTTCATAACCTGCTATGTTGGACATGAATCCAAAACAGTGCTTGAATGACGGAGGGTGGGACTGCTTTACATTGTCTTCAAATAATTCTGCATCCTGTTAACGTAGCCAGTTGGTTTCACATTTCACTGACACCATGTATCTGTAGTTTTTCAACACAAGCCCTCCAAAGCCAAATGATGATTTTTAAATTGCTCACAAGCTGTCGGTGATGTACATAAATGACGCGTAATAAATCTGTAAAATGATCGTGGAGATGAATCCCATGTGTTCCTGCTGCCGCATGATGTAAAAACTAAAGGTGGACAATAATCCAGGTTATGGCCTGAGGAACGTATCTGGACTCATAATGCCAGACCCAGTCAGGATCTAAGGTAGTGTCCCTTGAACGCTACCAAAGGTTAACTGCTGAGCAATGACTGCAGTGACTGATACTGTCAGTTTTCTTGAGAGGAGCGTCTCCATTCATTGTTTTGAAACGTGCTGAAGACGCAACGTTCTCAGAGATCAGGGAGGCGGTGGCGAGCGGCCCGGACGAGGCTATGATGGTAGGCTTTCTTACCCAGCATGGCTTTTCTGAACAGGTAGAAACACTTTGAATATAGACATTATCATATGAATTTATACCTCGAAAGGAGGGGTTTGGGATGAGCGGTTAGGGAACAAATTTAATCAAACTGCCTGAACAAAAGCCTTAGGCCAGACCTAAACAGACAAAGAAGAAGCAAAACAGAACAGAGTTGTTTAGCATTCACTCTATTATATCCATGAATGCATTGATACACTAGTCTTTCTGGACGGAACATTCTAGCACAGTACTAAACCGGTTTGAATCCTAAATAAAAGACGGGGACTACTTTGTGTCTTCAGGCGCTTCGTTCCTCAAGGCTCCATTCTGGGGCCTCTTCTGTTTTACATCTACAATCTTCCACTAGCTCAGATTATGGAAAGCAACAGAATAAATCACCACACAAATCTACATAGCCATATCACCAGGGGACTTTGGTCCAATACAAGCGCAGAGGAAGGAGGAAGAATGTTCTTCAACTAAACAAAGGAAAACTGATATAGTTGTTTTCGGAGGGAGGAACGGTTAAAAGTCAGCGTCCTGCTTCAGTCGCCAATGTTGTCCCAGACAGAAATCTAGGTGTAGTCATGGACTCTGAGATTCGACAGCCACATTAAGACATACACAAAGACAGCCAGTCGTATATTGTAAAGGTGCCTTCACAGGTATCGCAGCTTCATCTGATTCAGAACACTGCTGCTCGAATCCTCACTGGGACCAAGAGGGTCGATCGCATCACTGACGTCTTTCTACTGACGTCTTTCTACTGACGTCTTTCTACTGATGTCTTTCTACTGACGTCTTTCTACTGACGTCTTTCTACTGACGTCTTTCTACTGACGTCTTTCTACTGACGTCTTTCTACTGACGTCTTTCTACTGACTTCCAGCAATTACCTCAAAATACTACTGTTGGTTTATGAACTTTTGCTACATTTTGAACCATCCAGACCGCCGAGGTGACTCACAACTTAACACAGAGTTCAACTTCTAGGCACCACATATCCGGTGGTCGGCTGCAACTCTACTTTTAAATCAAGGCCGCCTTTTATTTAATAATCTCTCACTTTAACAGTGGTTCTTATTCCCTTTTTTCTTTTCTTTTCTCTTCGTGTTGTGATGCATTTTGTGTTTTCTTTTGCACTGGTCGTGTTTGTGTCGTGATCTAAAACGCTTTGAATTGCCCTGTTGCTGAAATGAGGAGGGTCTGCACTGGGCTGTCAAATACTGACAGACTGAAAATGATATCCAGGAATGTGTTTAGTATTTATTAATCCCACCGCCAAACTGCAAGTCAAATTGGAGCTGTTGAATCAGAGATGGCTCTGATAATGATGACAGAGGAATTACACGTCTGGCAGTCTTCTCAGGCCCAAGTGTATCCCATGTCAGTTGTTTGCGCCGACACCGGGCACAGTCAGAACTCAAAGTATTTATGCTGTCAGGTTTCAGCGCAAAATCACCTCCCAATCCTGCCTCCTGCTTTTCCTCCGCCTTAATAATCCCTCATTTCAATGTGTGCAGCGTCTTGGGTTCTGTGGGCATTTACTGAGCACAAGGGTGTAATATCAACACGGCGGGAGGATAGGAGAACACAAGGGCTATAACACATTCATCACTGGTAATTTCCCCCCTTGACAGCTGATAAGTAATTTTCGTGTCCATTCAGAGGTGGACCAGAGCTACGATTAGGACAGCATATGATAAGGACTGCGGTAATACCTGCTTTCCTGTACTCATTCCTCAAACCCATTTGATTGCCAGAGACCACTGACGTCACAGAATACCAGCTTTCACAGCTCGAATCTTTTCAAGTAAGTTTCCTAACTGCTGAGGTCATATTTATCTCTATTTCTTCTCCTGCTATGCTTCAACACACCACTGGACTCAGTCTGCAGTGCTTCCTTCAACACGGGTTCTGCCTTCATACATAGCCCCGAGCTCCGTTTCACTCTTTATGAGCCGGAACCGGGCGGCGACGTACGGCTCTGAAAAGAGAAGGCAACATGGAGGTGCCTTTTTAAATGGCCTTCTTTCTAATGGCCATCGGGGGGCGACTCCTCTGGTTGCAAAAAGAAATGTGCTCGTATGGAAGTCTGAGAAAATGAGTTTATGGTCTCAATCGCTGGTTTCAAGCGACTACATCCTGCCACTGACCAGGTTCAAGACTAAAGGTTCTTTCTCAATCAGGGCCCCTGTACTTTGGAACAAACCGCATGAGGAGATTAGGCTGGCAAAATCCGTATCACCTTTGAAATCCCTTCTAAAAGCACACTTTTATAATGACTTTGTTTACGTGCCTATCCATTTTTTTTTTTATGTCGTACAGTTTTGATCTGACAAATGGTATCTCTGTTTGTTGGTGTGATTATTTGTATTTATTATGTTTCATTTATTTTTCTTGGTTGTTGTTGGTTTAGGTTTTACTGTATATAATGTATAACATTTTTAGAAAGTGCAATATAAATAAAGGTTTCTTATTACTTTTAGCATACGTTTATGGAATACCTAAACATCATCTCTCTCAGCTGTGCTAACACAAAATACAGGAAGAAACCAGCGCTGCCTGCAAGAGAGGTGCGACAAGAAAGGAACACAATTTAATGATTAACAGTTAAACAGTAGCATCATTTCTCTCTCACACACACACACACACACACACACACACAGCTAAGATCCCTCTTAATTTTTCTCAGCCTGTAGGAATGGAGAGAAACTTTGGCCAAACAAACCCTGGCTTATCGGCCTTGTTTATACGATGCTCTCAGTGGTTATAATTGTGATTTGATTAAAGTGAGAGTTGAAATTCAAGGTGATTACGAATGCTGTAAACCAACACGAGAGGCCTTCATGTAGCGGTGCTGGCTCTCCATGATAACATTCCACTAAATGTATGCATGATAGCGTGTGCTGAGATAAGAATGTTTGCGCCAGACAACCTGCTGTTTGCACAGGTAGGAAAAAAAACGCTATTACTTGACAAACATGTGAGACAAAGAAGCCAGTCAGATTACAACAATTCCCAAGGTCTGTGAGTGTCTAGTGACACATTGTCATGGAATTTCTTTTGATTCATTATCATATACAACGTGATCAACTTAGATTGGGAGGTATTACTTTCTAATAGGTCCCAAGGCATCATTTTCACAAAAGTCCTTTTCCCAGAGGTTACTTCCTGTTATGAAGAGAGAGAGAGGAAAAGAAAGACTTGTGATTGATGCTAAACCAAGTCTCAGGACCACAATGCAACACGGTGCCGCAATATTCACGTAACGTGAGAGAAGTAAGAAGCCAAATGAGCCGACCGGCTTCATAGGACCAGCGTGCTTTCATTTCATGGTCTTCTGTGTGGATCTCCAGGTGATGTGGTGGCTCACTGTTACCAGTTTTAACCTGTTTCATCAGTATATTCTTTAAACACATTGTTAGATAATGCCTATTCAGTGAGTGCAGTTAGTGACATTATTATATTATTTATATTTAAGCCAAAACATTGGGGGCGGGGCTTAACAAAAGCTGAATGACACTGAGCATATAGTTTCTATTCAAACAGAGTGATACTACAACGAGGAGAGATTAATAAACACACATAACAAATACAAACAAGAATCCCACAAACTGCCTTTTTAAAAATAAATGAAAATATCATGTCCATCACTGGCTGTCCATCACTGCCAGTGATGGACTGTCAATGTAGTTTGATTATGTTATGAGTCGATGTTGCTTAACTATAATTAGCTTCCTTTGTCAATCTATATAACTGTATATTAACATTGACAACTGCAGAAACAGACCTTACTTTCTTTACCGGAGGCCTATTAGAAAGCCATACTTTTATTAATGGCTTCATTAACGTGAACACGCAGTTGATGGTTAATAACTCTTTTAAATCTGACAACCAAAAAATCCTCTTGGTGATGGCTTATAACTGTTAGAATAATTATTGGTCATTTATTTATTAACAAACAATACAGCCATTAGTTACCTATTATTATAAACATAGTTTATATTGTCTGTATTTTGAAGCCTGGGTTCTGTACCTGCTGAGCTCGAGATCCCATTGATTATTTCTTTCAGCGAGGGGAAAGCAAAGAACTGAATCTGCGAGAGGAAAAATAAAAATGACTGACTGAGGCTAATACCATGATGTACCTTCTTAAGGCTCTAAGATCTTTTTAATGTATTCTCCACTGTGGCTGGGGCCTGAAAGGGAACGGGAAAGAGGAGAGCTGAATGGATTCCATTAATTTAATTGAAGCAAGCCCTGACAAGAGATAAAACATCTTGGGCCCACATCTCTTCAGGGTTGGCGCTGGGCTTCATAGTAAACAAGCTGTGATCCGTAAACAAAGCCCAGAGAGCACCACCACGCTCTACAGAGACTTCAAGGCCATGGAATATGTCAGAGATGGGCTTGAATGGATGCTGAAGTGCCCCCCCCACCCCCCCCCCCCCACCCCCCCCCCCACCCCCTGCTGCACCCACCTCGCGCACACAGACACGCATACACACATACTTAAGTATTCAAGCCGTATTCTGACCATTGTGCCTCAGCTTGTGGATATGTCGATGCTGGTTGCTCGCTACTTTCACTGCAGTACCTGCAGTGGATCAAGCAGAAAGCGGGACATCCACTCCAGCGAGGGCATTGAAACATGGATAGCGCTGTTGAGTTCTAGAGATAAGAACCACTTCCACTTTGATGTGTCCCCATCAGATATCACACACTTGCACAATAATACACTGTAAGCTGATGTGCTGCACGCCCACGCTTCGTGATGAATATGTCATCCAATTCCAGAAATGTACAATTCCATGCGAGGAAAGACGCGGCACATGCCGCATCTGACAGCCCATGCTGGTGAAATACTACACCAGGTGAAGACAGTGCATCTGGTAATCCAGCACGGTGGCGTTGAAAGCTCTGTAAATAGGGAGGGGGAGGTTGCTGAATACTGAGCGTGTAAAGCGCATGTTGTTTGGCCACTCAAAAAGCAACTGGTATTTGGATATGTCACATTCTTCTCTGAATTGTTCCTCAGCGGGCCCTGGCTTTTCACTCGGGTTGAATAGCAACACAAAACTCAGCAGAATCCATTAAAAAGGAGGAAATGCTTCATCTCCAGAACACTGGGAGTAGATGGCTCGGACAATGCAAGCCATCTACCACAAACTGGACTACGAATGTGCCTTATGGAGAGAATGCCAAGGTTACCGCCTTTGTCCACATCTCTATTAGCTCTGCTGCTGCTTTCTGAACGTGAACCTACCTCGCTTCCCTAAAATTGACATGAATTGTATATTGTATAGTATGATGAAATCCAAAATACAGATTTGGTGCCAGCACATTAGGCAGGATGAAAACCTTGCATAAAGGTTGACATTTCACGTTTCTGCAAACCAGGGATACGTTGAATTCTGATCCCAATTCTTTTATTTTTCACGAATGTTTCATATCAGCCTTCGTATCATGCTTTCAGAAATGCACAATACTATGAGTTGTGAAACGATGGGTTAGGTTAGGGCAACACAACTATTTGATGAAAAACGTTGCTGTTTGTGTTTCAAATAAAAATGTAACTACGTAATGTAACTCGCGCAAATAAATAGTCTCCGCCCTTAGAACAAGGTTACAACAGGCAGACTCTTGTCTGAAGGTTTGTTTGACTCATCCACTTTTTCTCCCCATATCGGTTCTTCTTCCTTTGCCTTGTGTACGATCAAATATGGGCAAAGATGCCCTCATACTGATCATGAAATAAACAAATCAAAATATTTTGCAGAGAATTGGGACAGTGCCATGATCAGCCGTGCCTTCGTTTTCCTTTGACGGGTTTTGAAACTCAACTGCTTCTGATTCAGGAGAGGATCCATGTGAAATCCTCCGTTAATCAATGAGCTCATGGCTGCTGTCTAGCTGATAACGACGTTCCGCTAACGGCATTGTCCCAGGAGTGTAGCTTCCAATGGGGCGAACACTGTTAGCCCCATTAGCACCGTTCGCTGCTAGCTGCCGTCTGAGCCTTCGCCATGTTCAGAGCTTCATGGAGGCAATACAAATGCTCTGAATTTCGAGTTCAGCATCTTCAATCATAAATTCCTATCAGAATTATTATCGCCGAGATTCAGCAACTTCTCCCCAAATACAATGTTGCTCATTGTTCTTTTGTGCAAACCATCATGTGAGCTCCAATCTGTGGAGGTTACAACTGGCTTGGACGCTGACAGATGTATCCGCCTCCTGATCCGCTTTGCAGCCGTGAATGCATTATTTTCATCTATTTGCCAGCACATTCTCAGGAATAACACAGACAAACCAAAAAAGGCCCATGAAATCAGAGTATAATGACATTGTGCGATCATTTAGCCCTGGAGACGCTGCTCAGGAGCTCTAAAAGTAACTTAAGAATATTGTGGTGAATCAATAATGAAAGTATCTAATCTGTTTTAGCGTCCACCTATGCTTGCCTTACGTCAGAGAGATATCACAGTGCGCGCAGGGCGCGAGTTGTAAAGTGGATTGTTGCTCTGTCACGGCCATCCAGTAATAGAGCAGAAGATGCAACAGAATCCAGTAATATGTTGTTTAGGTGGTAGAGCCGGAGTAGTTCATATATCACGGTTAAGTGATCTGAGATGTTCTCTCAAACGCACTTCATCTTATTGTGTGGTGCATCTTCTCTCTTTGCATTACCTCATTAGACCCCAGCCCTTTGTCATGCTATGGCTAACCTTGCACATCTCAGCTGAACTTTAGCTGCGTTGCATGCAGGGCTGCACCAATAGCAACAGGAGAGTTCCTGCTGGTGAGGAATGCCTCGCTGTGGCCTTATTGGCGTTGCGATAATCACGATAATACAAACAAAACAATGGAAATGCTTATCAGGGGACTTTCTTTAAACGCTGGTTTGATTGCAATGTTTGCAAAGCCACGTGTGCAGTGTATCCAAAAGATAAAATGTACACACCTGTCAAAAGCACAAACACATGCTTGTGGAGAATAAAAGATTGTGCTTGTTCAATGCGGCATTTGTTAAACATTTTTTTATCACCTCTGACGTGTTAAATCATCTGAGAACGCCAGCCTTCTCCGCGTTGCTCTTTGGTCGGGTTGTTTATTTTCCCACATGGAAGCTAAACTTCTTCCCTTGGCCCTTGAATACACAGCAGTGTAACATTAATATTTATTCACCTGTTATTAAAGCAGGTTACAGCAGGTCACTGTGATCCCTATCCCGGACCTGGAGGCTGCCTCGATGTTGAAAACTGTGAGACATCGGATCATTTTCAGTATTACTTGTGGTCTATTCAACAAATCTATTTCCTCGTTCATGCAAATTGTTTTTGAAATATAAATTGTAGTGGTACTACAGTGTTGCTGTTATTTGCTCCAGCAAACCATAAATACGTTGAGTGACGACGTTATGTTAAGTTGTTACACTTGTCACACGACATTGCATAAGAAAGTCCACGGTGGTGGTTATTTAATTAAAATTAAATACAAACCGTGATCTTTTTCAGATTGGATATAAGAAGTGCTCATCGGTTGGTGGACTCCGGTATTGATGCCTCAAGTTTGCCAATTTGGTGGTCGCCATCTTGGTTTTTCCAACCAGAGGTGACACGAAAAAGTGGTTAAGTTAGGTGCAACCAACCGGATGACGGAAGAGTTAAAAAAAAATACAATTAATGTTCATTAACTGAAAACACACAAGTTCCAAGATGGAAAGGTGGACACCTCCCACAGCAGGAAACAGAATGGTGTCGACCTGTCCATCACCTTGTAGCCCCTCCCTAAAGCATCCCCCTCTTTATGGTCTGTTTGACTCTAAATGACCATCATGTACTAAATGAACATCATGCTGTATTGAAGAAGACTAGAAACTAGAGATTGAGACCATGAACTTGAATGCACCTGGCTGGTCAGTCCCCGAGGTTGCCGCCTGACCTGAACCAAGTAGTTTGGTTGCCTGAACCAAATGTTTCTCAACGCTAACTAAGTGGCATTGTGCGTGACATGAGGCCGATATGAAACGCATTGGTTAGATGTATATTTGGTTCAGAAAGGTCGACATTTAACATATTCGTAGTTTCAGTTGTCTATAAAGCAATACTTACCGTACTGGAAAATGACTCCAGTAAAAGTCACCTATGAGAATACTACTTGAGTAAAAGTCTTAAAGTATCTGATAATTACTGTACTTAAGTATCAAAAATAATGTTCTGATATTAAATGTACTCAAGTATTGAAAGTAAAAGTAAATGCTGTTAATAAAAAAGCAAAGCGTCAGAATTTTTAGTTTATTTTTTTAAGTACTGTGGCCATGATGACCAAGGACAAGGAGTTGTGTTGAAAACAATTGGGTTGGCTGTGATCCATCAGGGAGCAACAATGTTCAACATAATATATTGTACATACGTATACTTTTGCATCTACTATGGACTTTGAGGCTAAGACCATTTTATTTGTCCAGAGAACTGCAATGCAACTGCATTGTATATCCCCCCCCCTCCGCTAAGGAGGAGGCTGCACTGAAGGAGCTACACGACATGATCAGTGAGCATGAAAACACATATCCTGACGCTGCTGTCAATATTCTGGGAGATTTTAATCAATGCAATCTCCGGAAAAATATGCCCAAACTGCATCAGTTTGTGACCTTCCCCACCAGGGGAAATGAAACACTGGACCAATGCTACAGCAACATCAGAAATGCCTTCTCAGCTGAACCAAAACCCCATTTTGGAAAGTCTGACCACATGGCAATCCGGCTGAAACCAGTCTACAACAAAAGGCTCAAGACAAAGCCAGTCCTCGTCAGAACCTTTAACACCTGGACTGATGGGGCACAGGCTAGCCTTCAGGGCTGCTTTGAGGCCACAGACTGGAGCACTTTCAAAGTGGCCACTAACGACATCCACGAATACACAGAGACTGAGTCACTACATCAGCTGGTGTACGTCCCTATGTGCACCTCCCAGGACTGTGC
This sequence comes from Cyclopterus lumpus, assembly GCF_009769545.1. Classification (NCBI taxonomy): domain Eukaryota; kingdom Metazoa; phylum Chordata; class Actinopteri; order Perciformes; family Cyclopteridae; genus Cyclopterus; species Cyclopterus lumpus. The sequence goes on from NC_046974.1 coordinate 27,411,847, forward strand.
GTATGTTCCCCAACCAAAAACCCTGGTTTAATGGGAACATCAAAAATAACATCAGGAAGAGACGGGATGCCTTCAAGTCAGGAGACCAAGAGGAGTATATGAGAGCCCGGTACGAGCTGCAGAAGTCCATCAGAGCAGCAAAGAGAGCTCACTCCCAAAAACTTGAAGGCTACTATCTCAACCATAACACGCGCAGGATGTGGTAGGGGATCCAGTCTGTCACTAACTACAAGAAAACCACAACAACCACAGACCCCCGTGATCCCACCCTTCCAGACAGCCTCAACAACTTTTATACCAGGTTCGACAGGCTGAATACGGACACACCCTCAAAAGCCCCCTGTGACCACATGGACTTTGCCTTTCAGGTGACACACACAGGTCCCGAAGGCCCTGAAGAGGGTAAACCCCTACAAGGCTGTGGGACCTGATGGAGTTCCCCCCAAAGTCCTAAAGGTCTGTGGGGAACAACTAGCCGGAGTGTATGCTGACATCTTCAACCTGTCACTATCTCAGGCTGTAGTTCCCTGTATCTTTAAATCCTCCATCATCATACCAGTCCCCAAAAAAACAGACACACCCACCTTAAATGACTTCAGGCCAGTGGCACTTACACCAGTCACCATGAAGTGCCTAGAAAAACTGGTCCTCACCCACATCAACCACACGGTCCCGGACAATGTCGACCCCCTCCAGTCTGCCTACCGCCCCAACCGATCAGTGGATGACGCGGTAGCAATAGCTCTACACCACACTCTGCAACACCTGGATAGCCTCAGAACGTTTAACACTATCCGCCCGGGCAAACTAATCAAGAAGCTGACAGACCTCTGCGTCCCAACTCCCACCTGCAACTGGATTCTGGACTTTCTGATAGAAAGACCCCAGGTGGTGAGAATGGGAGGACGGGTGTCTACCGAGCTCACAGTCAGCACAGGATCCCCACAGGGCTGCTGCCTTAGCCCCAAACTATTCACCCTGTAAACCCATGACTGCACCTCCACCCAGGACAACACCACCCTCATCAAATACGCCGATGACACCACCGTCCTGGGGCTCATCAAGGGGAGCGGGGATGAGTCGGGCTACAGGACCCTGGTGAACAACATCCTGGTCTACGGAGAGGAGAACGACCTCATCCTCAACACAAACAAGACCAAGGAAATAATACTGGACTTCAGGAAGAACCCTCCCCTCTACAGCCTCTCATCATTAAAGGGACTGAAGTGGAGAGGGCTGACGGGTACAGATTCCTGGGAATGCAGGTGACATCTGACCTGAGCTGGACTCTTCACACCAGAGCCACAGTGAAAAAGGCCCAGAAAAGGCTTTATTTCATCAGCATGCTCAGGAAAGCTGGTGTGAACCGTCGCCCTCGTCACCCAGGCCTATAGAGGACTGATAGAGAGCATCCTCACCGCAGGCATCACTGTGTGGTATGGGAACACCACACAGGCAGAGAGGATCATGGGACAACACCTCCTCCATGGACTCTATGTATGTGCATCACTGTGTGGTATGGGAACACCACACAGGCAGAGAGGATCATGGGACAACACCTCCTCCATGGACTCTATGTATGTGCATCACTGTGTGGTATGGAACACCACACAGGCAGAGAGGATCATGGGACAACACCTCCTCCATGGACTCTATGTATGTGCATCACTGTGTGGTATGGGAACACCACACAGGCAGAGAGGATCATGGGACAACACCTCCTCCATGGACTCTATGTATGTGCATCACTGTGTGGTATGGGAACACCACACAGGCAGAGAGGATCATGGGACAACACCTCCTCCATGGACTCTATGTATGTGCATCACTGTGTGGTATGGGAACACCACACAGGCAGAGAGGATCATGGGACAACACCTCCTCCATGGACTCTATGTATGTGCATCACTGTGTGGTATGGGAACACCACACAGGCAGAGAGGAAGGCTCTGCAGAGAGTCATAAGGACTGCGGAGAGGATCACAGGGACACAACTTCCGTCCATGGACTCTATGTGTGTGCAGCGCTGTAGTAAAGCAGAGGGAATCATTGGAGACTCACTCCACCAGCTCACTCTCTGCTCAGACACAAACACTGCACATACAACCTGAGACACAGCAGAGCGGACATCATCGTCACCCACAGGACACGCTTCTTTAACAGCTTCTTCTCTGCCAGTCAGACTGATGGCACAACAGAACTACTGAGAAATGTGCACTCCTTGAAAGTGTGGAAAGATGTGCAATACCACAATCAGTGCAATACCCCCACACAACCTTCCACGAACATCTGAACATGTGCACTATCCCCATATAACTGTCCCCTTCCCCCTTTCTTTTTACAAGCTAGGTACAGCACTAGCCTACTATTTACTACTATGGATGTACTACTTACCTACTTATTATCTCTGCACTCTCCTTTCCTTTCTTATGTTTATTTTTGATAACCTGTTCCTGTACTTAATACTGTAAATACTAAATACTGCACACACTTTACCACTATGTACAGTGTGTCTTTTGTACAGTGTTTTTTTAAATATATTTTTCTATTATAGTGTGTTTGTTTTGTACCTCTGTTGACTCGGAGAACCCTGCAAAAATAATTCCGATGTGTCTGGACTGCTGGTCTAGGCTCAGATGGCAAATAAAAAACCTTGAACCTTGACTTATCGTCATAAATCTCCAAAAAGCAATATGACACTATGAAGGAGTTGTAACAGTGCGTTTATAAGTATGCTCATTCAGACTAGAGGATGTAGAGGTCAAATGCATAATATTGTGTTCATTATAAAGATCAACTTGATGCATCAGGTCAGTGTTTTGAGAAAGGACACCTTCCTTGTAAACTGCTCTGGGCCTGATGTGAACACAACAGACAAAGGTTTAGCTCAAGCTGAATCTGCAAATGGGCGACTGCTTCCATCATAACTCGATCTGATCATCCACAAAATGACTCAAATATCAAAACATGATCAATACTAACGCACAAAGTAACAACCCAGTTGAAACTGACACATGTCCTGTTCATCTTCAAAAGAAGTTGGTTTTCAAAATCACGTAAGCTGTGGGCACTCCGACGTGGTTTAAAATATAAATAGTAAAGTACAGATATAGTAACAAAGTATTTATACTTGGTTACTACACACCACTGCGTAGTTTGCAGAAACGTACAATGCCAACATTTATTTTTTCTGGCGACTGGGTTGATTTGTTCACACTTGAGCAAGGAGAGTGAGGCACTATACACCATCAGATGAGCAGAATGACCTCCATCCTTCTCCATCATCAGATTTCTACCTGCCTTCTCCAAAGGAGGATAACTAACTGTTAAATATAATATAATAGTTCATTCTTTGCCAGGCTTGCTGCATTGTTTAGTTTTTTCTTCTCCAAATTTCCAAACGCTTCACCGCTACGTGGCTGCACGCACAACATCTTTTACCTCCGTCCGCTTGATCCTTCCATCGGGGCGCATCGAATTACAGCGCTGTGTCTTTGCAAATGTTGAGAGTCTGTGATGACTATCTGACAGGAGGACACTGTCACAGATTCAGATCTGCAGCTTTGTCATGCTGCTCCCCGTCTTCAGAGATCACTGCTCATCTTTCAAAGCGGACCTGATGCTGGTGTTGTGGAAATTCTACCCCCCAACACCCCACCCACCCGTTTCACCTGTTGGCCGTCTAATCAGATCCAACCGCGCCGTGGCCCACACCTCGGGCCCGCTTTATCTGCTCCCGTATATCTGATAACCCCTTCCTCAATCAGCCTCCATAACCGGATGAAAAGGAGAAACAGATCAGTAACACTTGAATGCTCGCGTGACCTTTATTTCTTGCTTAACATCTGTGTGTGTGTGTGTGTGTGTGTGTGTGTGTGTGTGTGGGGGGGGGGGGCACCAGCACTTGTGCTGATTGAGCAGAGATTGGATTCACAGCCAGAACAAAGAGGAGAAGCAGAGACCAGAGACGTGTGTGTGCCTGTGTGTGTGAATGGAGTTGGAGAACTTGTGCAGTTCTAAGTTTATGTGTGCATGTATGCAAACTGTAATACAATCTTAATGTATAGTTTTCAGGGTAGTGCTTTACTGACAAAGGGTCTTTAGGTCCAGGTCTAGAACGATCAACAATCTATATCTGCTGATTTGAGCTCCAGAGGCGTCATGACTTAAGTAAGGTGGTGAGACCTTGTTCTTGGGAAAGGTTGACAATAAGCTTATTAAAAGATTGTTTCTAAGAATTATAGAAAAAGTGTGGCTTTGTCATTTTAGCTGTCCATTCTCTGAAGTCATCACACATAGTTCTGCCCAATGCCTGAGCCTGTGGGAATCCTGACGGGTCGGGAACCACAAGCAGCAACAACATAAATACTGACGGACCCGAAACATCGTCCGGCAGCAAGAGAGCGACCAACCGGATAACATCGGACGCCTCAAGCTGTCCACACCGAATCCTTTGGTGACGTCAGGTACACGAAATCACCGAGAGAGAGAGAGAGAGAGAGATTCTTATCAATGCTGTTTTGACAAAGGCAAAAGTACATCATATCACTAATACATACACACTCACACACATGTGAATATATTTCACAAACATAGTTTTTTGGGGTTCACAGAGACTGGTTGGAAAACATAGATACAGCCTTACAAAAAGTAAAAAACTACGACACAATTATAATAATTCCGCATCCAGCTGTAGTCTTATTCTCTACGGCCTTCATTCTATCTATTGAGGATATTTCATTGCAAATACCATCTTCATTCTACTTATATGCGGATGACACCCAGCTGTACTTGTAACAACAAGCCATATTTGATGTCCTATTTGACCATTTTGTTCTTATCCTCTTGACCTCGGGACATTTTCTAAGCTTTTTTACATCCAGTGTGGAACACTGTGATTTAGTCTCTCCATTATATTCATAGTTCCTCAGCCATGTAGTTCCCGGTCTAGGATGTACAGATGCTATTAGCCTCTTTAGCTTTTGGTGTGATTTTTTAAATGTATATTTTATTTATGCTCTTTGAGGCCATTTGTGTTATGAAGACATTTTTTATCATGAGCTTTACAAAATAAACCGTTTGCATGTTTTCCAGAACAAAGGCAGGTTGGAAAAAGCGTGTGTCTGATTGAAAAGCGATGTAAAAGCCGAAGAGTTATGTCAGCTCTCCAACTTATTTAATCACCAGGAGTGCTGGGGGACGACCGACTTTGATTAAGACCACCTCACCGATCAATAAAGTCCTTGAACTTGCATAAGTCACTGCTGGCCACTCTCAATATCACTGATAACTGCCCCCCAACACACAAACACACACACACACACACACGCCCTGTCTGGCCACCTCACCTGAGTGATTTTCCCCATTGATGAATAGATTCTCTTGACCTCGGCTGTCAGGGTAAACACAAGTTTAAGGGAATATTTCAGAATAAAAATGGACACGGCCGCATCTTGAAATGCCCTCTGCTGGCCTCAGCCAATGTCACAGACAGCTCACG